>NC_056748.1:228565427-228580427 GCF_019279795.1 Protopterus annectens
TAAGGTGACTTGGGTAGTGTCTATTTTTCTGGAGATTCAGGTAAGTATTTTTTTAAGGGTTTTGGGTATGGATCTGAGTGTATGTGAGTGTGTTGGGAAGTTTTACATGTCAGTTAGGGTAGGCAGGTAGGTAAGAGTGTGAGTGTGTAAGTGTTGAAAGTGGTGGTGTTTGTACATATGTAATGTGTGTTTGTGCAACGGGAACGCAGAGTGTGTAGCAGTGAGTTTAGTGTCTTTCTTTTTAGAGCTAGATTTTGTATATATAAGTAGTGGAGGTGTGAGGGGCACAGCCTTCCGCAAGGGGTGTGCAGAGGGCTTGCCTCCCTGCTTATATGTAGGTTAGGAGGGTTTGATTTGTATGTGTGTGTGTGTGTGTGAGTGTGTGTGTGTGTGTGTGTGAGTGTGTGTGTGTGTGTGTGTGTGTATGTGTTTGTATGTGTGTGTTTTGTTGGTTTGTTGTAGTGTGGGGTGGAAGGTGTATGTGTGTTTGCTTGTGTGGTGGAGGGTGTAGTTTAAATCAGAGCATCACATACTGAAAGTTTGATATTTTGAAGTTTCAGTATTGTGATGTTTGGTTTTATGGGGTTTCATGATTTTGTTGTTTCGGCACTTATGTCTCGAGATACTGAAATTCTCAATTTCAATATTTTGAGATTGTAAAGTGAAGCCATATATATATATATATATATATATATATATATATATAGTTAGAAAATCAGAAACTGAGCTTGGAAACCCATTATTTTATCTTAAGATACCATAACAGGCAACCATAAAAACTGTGTATGTTATAGCCCCAATTACCCATGCAGCAGCCCTGAACTGGACACTATACAAACTCAGTCCTGACCACAGTGTATGCTGTCTACGCATCAGGCATGTCATGACCCTTGCACTCCTTCACTGCAAACTCCCATCCAGTGGATGTTAGTACTGAACTGGACAAAGATGCTTTCTTCCAGCCAGGATGGGGAAGTTGGCATTAGCCACTCACTCCAACGGTCCCACCTTTCCCAGCAGGTTTCTCCAAAACACTGATTACTAGAAAATTCTACGGCATCAGGGTCATTTTATCCCTTGGCTCCCAAAGTTAGCTGGACTTGGCATGAAGTGGACTCACATTGTACATACAGAGAGAGGCAAGAAAAAGTTAGACCTAAGGCTTGAGCAAAGTCCAAGCCAATTCTGGTTTGTTTACTTGTTACCAAGCAGCTAAATCTAGCCAGCAACAAGACAGAGGCTTAGTAGCCATCTAAACCTATTATAAGGTGATCATGGCATAATATTGACCTTCATCTGATTATAATATACTATAATCTAAAAAATGTTACGATTTTTGACTGACATATTATGCTCTATTTCTAGCCTCTTTCCTTTCACCTGCTTCAAAAGCAATCACAAAGGGACCATTTTGAAATACAAATATCTAGGTATCTAACCGAATTCTCATTCTCTCTCTCTCTCTGGTCACATTACCCTCCTCAACAATAAAAATCAATCCTCTCTCTTTTGCTATTATAAATCTCCCAGTTTCTTATCTCAAAAGCTTGTAAGTCAATCTTACCTACTCTTACTACCTTACTCTTCTGCTCCAAATCTCAAACTACAAGTCCTTAGTAACTGTATATGAAGGCTCATTCTATTGTCACCCAAAAGTGAACATCAGTATACAACCTTCTTTTGTGTCAAATGGTCTCCAATTAAGAAAACAGACCATTTTTCAAATTACTTTTTAACATCTCTCCTCAACTATCCCCCGCCTGAATTTTCTAGCTTCAAAAGATTCAGCTGTTTCAATTCTTGCTCCAAAACTCTGGTCTGGACTGCTTCCTGAAGTCAGACATAGTAAAAAAATAAACTCACGGATTCACTAATCCTCCGTGCAGGACTAATCTAGTCCTGCACAGAAGTGGCACTTTAAGAGGAGGACGGCAGCACACCATGCATATTAAGGAAGACACGCTGCCTGAACACCTAATGCTACATGAAACGTGGATGAGTGCAGGGGGCATATCTGAGAGTAGAGCTCTTAGAATAAACACGCCCCTGCAAAGTAGAACAGAAAAATGTGTACATAAAAGAGCGAGGCTGCTCATAAGTGTCTGCATATCCCCACCAACAGTCCCCATGTGTTCAACAGCAACATTACACTGAAAAAAAACACGAAGAAACCCTTGTAGTAATTTATTTAAAACTCCGAGTACAGCTAACCATTGGTGCGTGGGTTTGCCCATCGCTTAGCTACGGGTAAAACAGCATAAAAGGCTGAAGAGGATAACAAGGAAGATATAACAGATGAAGCAGCACAGCAATAGTGCAGTGGTCAGAGCATCTGCCTAATGAGGAGGCATTCCCACCTCGAGTCCCACTGCAGCACATATCATTTTCCATGTGTAATCTATATACAAACATTTATGTACATTTTATTGCTGTATAACCTACCAAATAACATTTAAATGTGAACTGGAGTACTGCATGAAATGCACATGTGAAAAGTAAGTACCATAATGAATAAGTCAGCAGTAAGCAGGCGTAAGCACAGATAAGTAGTAGTAAGCATATGTAAGCAATAGTAAGCGTGTGCAAGTGCGTTTGGGAGGGGTGAAGCACCGCCGACACAGATCAAGCAAAGGAGATGCTAACTGCATGTAACACACTGTGACCAGAAGCCAGCAGTGCTAACCTCTGCGCAAACCTGCTCACAACCTCTTGAAAGTGCCTTAAGCACACCGTATCCAACGGCCGGTGTCACGTGCGAGTCTGTGTACACTAATGGAGTCACTCGTAGGTATCGCAAAGCATACGTGGCACACAAGGTTGGCCGGTATGCACAAGAAACACAGTATCCAGCAATACCAGTTAACATTACCGGATATGTAGCTAAAGAATTAGAGGTATATGTGTATGTATGAATACCCTTAACTATAGATATATTCCTCCTCTCTCTGTAGTACAAATGTATACATACACAGACAGACATATAAATACCCACAAATACAGATATACATATGCAGACACCCATACATTCACAAATCATTAGATATATATACAGCAATATATATATATCTATATACATATATGTATGCAGACATATACATATATATATGTATATATATATATAAATATATATATATATATATATATATATATATATATATATATATATATATATATATATATATATATATATATATATATATACATATATGTGTGTGTGCGTACATATACACAGATATATAACTATGATAAGATACAGCACCTAAGAATGACATATGATTGCAGGCCATGCCAACAGAGGTGAGGAGCCCAAGCAAGAAATGTGTAACACGTAGCATGAATCCCCCCCCCCCAGCCGGATGGGGAAACATACAAACAAACCCACAAACAATGTAAACAATCCACTGCTCCCATGCCACAGGCAGGATACAACCAGGGGAGGACACAGTGGACCCATGAAGTATAATCTTGGAACAGAGACAGGCGCATCCCTTGCGGGAAACCCCAAAAATTGTCTTGTTATAGGAGGAATCCCATGCGACGACCTATCAAGGCGGGGTGTGTACATACCTGGACTACAAGGGTGGGAAAGCCTGATGACTCATGGGTCGAGACAACATATGAGATGGGTCCTGTGAAGTGGAGAGTGTGCAGTGTGTAGTGGTGTGTTTAGACTCGACCTGCACCCAGAGTAAGGATGAGTGCTGTAGAGGAGGTGCGGGTAGGGGAACTATGGGTAGGTAATTATGGGTCTAGGCGTGCAGGTGTTTGCTGGAGTGGGCCTATACAGACAGCCCCAGGGATGTAAGTAATAGTGTTCACTGGGCAGAGGCATCGCCCAACAAGCAGCCACACCCGCTACGAGTCCCACTGCAGCACAGTCTATTTTACATGGCAAAGAACGGAATAACCAGATATAGATGTAAATATGTAGAGGTATGTGTGTGTATATCTACCCATAGCTATATGGAGATATACCTCTCCCTCTCCATAGTACAAATGTATACATACATAGAATATATATAAATATCCACATATAGATATATACATATGCAGGCACCCATACATCCATATGTCGGAAGGAAGAGTGCCGAAGAGGATGTGCAGTTTGGGAACTATGGGTATGAAATTATGGGCCTAGCTGTGCAGGTGTTGGCTGGAGTGGTTCTATGTGGACCGCCCCAGGGATGTAAGCAATAGTGTGCATTAGGCAGAGCCGATGCCTAACAAGCAGCCACGCCTGGTACGAGTCCCACTGCAGCAAAGTCAAGTTTACATGGCAAAGGACGGTATAACCATATGTGTTGTTGCAAACCCACTAAATTACACCAAAGAACACTTGGTCGCAACACCAGACTAATTGGCATCACAAGGTATTATTGCTGTCCAGACCTCTCAACTGTCCCTGATATAGACTCCGATATTAGGTCTGTCCTTCTTAATCCCCCTGAAAACTGGTGAGTGCTGAAGAAAAGTTGGTGAATTGCCTTTAATAAATAATGATAGTAATTCAGAGTTATAGACGTTTCATGTCAGAAATCCTATATTAATCCACATTCTCTTATTCTGCAAATGCTTCAGGTTAATACTACAAATATTTAGAAAATGTCCCTGATTATTTCAGGGGTTGTCCCTGATTCTGTTGAGGATTTCCTCCGATCAGTTGAGAGCTATGTTGCTGCCCCCACCCCCACCCAGGGGTGTGATTGTCTAGACCTACCCCCAAATGCAGGGCATATACACAACTGTTGCTGTAGAAGAAATGGCCAGCTGTGGACCTTTCCGTCAGCCATCCTGCACATCCCTGGAGATGTCCCCTACTATCAGCCCCTCTGTTTGGCCCAATAACACCACTTACCTATCGACCCCTGTTGCATTCGTAGTAATGTCCACAGTCACAAGTAGGTGACACCCTCCACGCAACTATATTGGCAGAATCTGGAACCTCCAACCCAGGTGTATTACCGCAGCTGTCCCAGACTACACATGTAAAAACACATGAAGGGAAAACCCAAGCAAACTTGGATCACCACCTGGCGATGTCCGCCACCCCCCAACACTCCAGACCCCTTCACCAACTACTGACACTGACACCTCCTGTCCTGCCTCGCATACATATCCCAACACCCTGCAAACCTGCACTACCGCACCCCCACCAATCAGTCAAATGGCCTACTATACAGTTAAAATGCCCCCCCCCACCTACCCGCCTACACCTCCACTATTCACATCTACTCTACAACACAGGTATGGCATATGTAAACCTAACCGGAATACCTGAGTGTAGCCTAACCAGAAATGCTAAACCTGAATTCCACTTAACCTTACACTGACCTTCATGAACAGTCATACCTGACATGTACACCTCAGTAAAGCATGTATAAAACCTACATGTACATGAAGTAGCGCGGGGGTATGCGGCAGCAAGAGGGAGTGTGCCTGTGTGGGCGGTGGTACACAGATTAAGCAATGTAGAAGCTAACTGGTTGAAGAAACTGTAACCAGAGGTTAGCAGTGCTTACCATTGCACAAACCCGTGTGTCCTGCCCAGCAACAAAATAAACCACATCTGCAAGGCTCAAACTGAGGACCCTGTACATTATAGTCACAGTAGTCAACCACTAAACCATCATAGCAATACAGATGAATGAGGTATCAGCAAACTAATCCTCACTACAGGTAAATCAAAACAAAGATGTGAACAAAACCTATGTACAGTGTGACGTGGTCTAACTTGCTACATAACATAAATATGTGAACTGGAGTACTGCAGTAAGCATAGATGTGAAGCGTTATTGTAATAAAGTGTAGAAGTCCCCAGGTCCCTATACAGTGTATGTACACATGAATCACGGATACCAGACATATATAAAACCTGTAATGAAGAATAAATTACTGCCAGAAGGCAAATATAGTGCAAATTGCCTATTAAGCAATGCTAACTGCAGCACAGCTCAACTTAGTAAGAGTAAGCAATGTGTAGGGGAGCCAATCCAATCTGCCTACCGGTATACCCCTATAAGCACTGCCAACCTTAGGTAAGCAGGTGTGCCCAAAGCCTCTTCAAAACTGGCCAATCATGGAAAAGTGTGGGTAATTGGCCGTATATAAACCACACAGGTGGGAATACGTTCCATAAGTGGTTGTAGCTTCTTACTGCAGGCAGAATGGCTGGTGTGGGTGAAGGCACTCGTTTTAGAGCACAGCACTGGGGCATCCAGGAGTCAAAACTCATGGTATGGCTCCTGGCACAACACCATGAGGCGAGACCACCGCAGGGCTAGTACCAGGGCTCGCAGTATAAAATGGAGGCCTGGGACAGTCTCAGCCGTGACCTCACCAGTGCCACAGGCATCCCCCGAGCTGATGAGCAGGTTAGGCACCACCATGCTGACCTGAAACGGTGGAGGGGGGATGTACTGGAACAGTGGATCCAGCAGTCTCGGCAGAAGGCTAATGCCTCAGTACTGAGTAAGTACTCATTCCACTAAGTAGTTAAGAATTGCCTAGCTTGTGTATACTATGGATAGGCATGGCTAAATATCACTGTATACCTCTGACATCTGCAAATGAGTGGGCTGTGAACCAGCAAGCCCATGATGCTAGGTTGCAAAGGCTGCGTCATGAGGCAGGTTAGTATTTCTCTGCATGTACTGTCATAACAAATAAATATAAGAGCCTTAGAAAGTGTCATACCAGTAGGAATAAATGTGTAATATTCTGTGAATAAATGTATAACCCCTGGAGTGCTTCTATGTACTCTTCTGTCATATGTAGTTGAACTGTTGCATACTATAAATAGCACTGTTGTATTAATCAGTGTTACCCACATTGTGGTATGCAGATGTAATGTGTATGAAGGTCTGTATAACAATGTTGGAAGTGCCAAGAGATCAGTCATATTGTACAAGTGAGGGAGACTTAGAAGACAGGAGAAAGCTTCACATCAATTCCCTGATGGCACAGTGTACTGTGATGTTAACTATAATTTTGTTGTCACACACAGCAGGGGTTTGAATCCTGGGAGTGCTAGTAAGCTGTATGCATAATCATACCCCACAACTGTACAGATTTTGTTACAATGTTCATATAGAAAGCTGTACGTATAATTACACCCACCAACTATACAGAATTTGCTAGAGTGTTCAGATAGACAGTTGTATGCATACTCATACCCCACAACTGTTCCAGTCTGTCCAGCATGTCCAGATAAATGGCCCATATCACCAGCCTGGTACCCTGTCTCCCTGAAAACGCAGTGTGAAAAACCCAGAAATGTAGGCAGCTGGTAATGACATATAACTGAATGTCAAACGTGTACATAGTCATAGAATGTATATGAAAACAAATCTGTCATTATAGCACCTCACCCAAAGTGTATGAGAGCAATACACAACATATGTTGCATTAACACCTGCATCTTGTCATGCCTGTATGTAAGACACAGGTCACATATATAATAATCTATAAACATACCAGTGTACAATATAAGGCCATCGGGTAGTGTAATAATACTTGTAAGGGAAAGATCACTGCAGTGACTAGGAATGTTGTGAAAACTACAAGGATATGTCAGTTGTTAATTGAACTCTCTCTCACCCTTACCATATGTGCAAAATAACCCAATGACACTCCCCAACTGGTATGTGTACACTCCAAACATTTGTTGGGACATATGTCCTAATGGTTTATACATATTCACATTTGCTTCTATGCATGTGTTAAAATATACCCATATTGGTGGCCTGTTTCCATCAATGGCACCTACATGCTCTTGTAATGGCCACTGTTGTTCCATATATGCATGTGTTCTGCTTGCTCTGCAACTGTGTTAAATATGGTGTGTTGGGTTAATGGGAATACCTATGCATGCTGTTATAGCTAATCCTGAATGCTGTTGACTGTTACTAACCCATATCTGCCATAAACCAGCGACAACACAGCTTGTATGGGAAGACCGGTCCCAGAGGACCCACCTGTCCCACCTCAGCTGGCCATGGCACCGAGCACCAGGACATCTGGGGCCCAGCCTGGGACCTCCTCCTCTGTGGGCCCTGCGCCACCTTTGGGAGGAACCACTGCAGGGGATGGGGCTCGCCCCCCCCCGAGTGGGTGCGGAGGGGAACCTGTCACCCGTCAACAGGTCTGGGCCGTAATGCGTAGGGAGCTCGATCTGGAGTATCGAGAGTGGCTATGCCAGCTTGAGGGCCGAGTGATGCTATTAGAGGGTGAGCCTGCCCCTCCTACACAGCCCCCAGCACAGCCACCTTCGGGGCGGTGAAGGTGCAGTGGTGACTGCCCATGGGTGGGGACCTCAGTCCCACTGTTTCCAGTTGGGGGCTCATGGGCTTGCGACTTCCAAACACCCCTCCCCATCCAAGGTGTTTACCCCCCACATGTCATATACCGGCCCTGTATGCATCTTGTGTGTCCTGTCTGTTAACTTACCCAACCTCCCTCTTCAAATATACCTACTACCCCTCCCCAACATCCCACTCTCACCTGAAAAATAAAAAAGGGCAATCTGTTCTGACAACAAAATCTCACCCCATACATTGCTGTCCACTTTGCACATGTGTCCAATGGACACATGTAATCTTGTCTATTTGGCATCACAATGAATATATGTTGTCCTCACCCTTCCCGCAGGAGTTTGAGGGTCCTGCAAATATAATGTATATGCACAGCTGTTGCTGTAGAAGAAATGGGCAGCTATGGACCTTTTCTATACCCTTCCTGCACATGCCTAGCTATTTTCCCTACTGTCTTTCCCTCTTTGTGCCCTGCTTTTCACCACTTTCTTATCAACCCCTTTTTCTTTTATTTTAAAGAAATTAGCATGGGGGTAAGCGGCAGTCAGCACTTTTAGGCAGCAGTAAGCGGGTTTGCGCAGGCTTGCGTGGGGGTAAGCTATGCCTACACAGGTTGAGAAATCAGAAGCTGACTGTATGAAACCATAAGTGGAGGTTAGCAGTGCTTACCGTTGCGCAAACCCACTGACAACTGCATAAAAGTGCCTTAATCCCTCTGCAGCCAACATCGCTTGTTCTGCCCAGCAACAAAATGAACTGCCTCTCCAAGGCTTGAACCCAGGACCCTGCACTCCATACACAAAGTGATCTACCACTAAACCATGGCAGATATACATAACCTGATGTTTTCACAAACATACCATCCAGCACAAGCAGTCAACAGTATAGGAAAGGTAGTGATATCATACCACACAACCACTTAATGCAAGAATTCTGGACAAAGTGTGCCAAAATGTGGGTACAAGTAGGGATATATGACAAATACTGCTCTAAGACACCTACAATGTTGCTAGCTCACAGTGATATGTATTACAACACATATCTTGAAGGAGATGAAGTCTGAAACACAAAAATGTTGGCACTAGTTATTGACCACAGTCCTGTGATCATCCATGTCAATTGCCAACAGAATGAGGTACAAGCCAAAAATATGATCCGAACCATGCATGGACATATGGACAGATATATATCTGGAAATGTAGACAGATAGATAGATATATGTATATACACACACACACACACACACACACACATATATATATATATATATATATATATATATATATAGATAGATAGAGAGAGAGATATATACATATATATATTTCTATAGATATATATAAATATATATACAGATAGAACTGTGTATAGCATTACTACATGGGAACAAAATCCTGAACCACTCACTACAACATAACAGCCCATATGCACTGTTAATGGGGATGGGGGCTCAAATGAGGGGTACCTGGTAATTAGTGCTATGCTACCCCCCCACACACACAGCCCTAATGGATATGTTGTGCAATCCAATACCCAGCACATGCAGATTTTGGCTACAGGACCCTCCATGACACAGCCACAATGCTTTCACAGTAAGCCAATTCACCTGTAAATGTCAGGGAGATATCTGTAACATGTCATGCATAAAAGTCATTCTAACATAGGGAATGTACAATGTGGAAGGGGTACACATCACAATGGTTCAGATATGCACACATCTATACATTGACAAATATGTTCAGGTATATACAAATATATATATATATATATATATATATATATATATATATATATATATATATATATATATATATATATATATTGGGATATATATATATATATATATATATATATATATATATATATATATATATATATATATACATACATATATACACAGACAAAAGGTATTAGTAGCCATACATATGTAGGAGTAGTGTGGAAGTACTGGGTGCAAAGTATATCCCTCAGCTACAAGCCCTGTAACTGGTACCTGTGAAATGAGTAGTGTGGCAACCATTCCCACAAATGAGAATACTTACATTAAACATATATCCACTCACAATTCAAAGGACATGACACGACACACAGGTATGCATACACATAAAACCTTTATTTGTGTACTATACAATAATGTATGCCATTACTTACAGCACATAAAGTCTGACACACAAAACAGTAGATGCAAGCAATGTGGATGTATAACATACTATACTGTCCAGGCCAAGGCCTTCAATTAGTACAACAGTAGACAAAGCATTTGCCTTCAAGATAGGTAATCAACAATTACTGATGTATTTCAGCAGCCTCCAATTACACCCTGTAGTCAAGCCCTAGGGGGGGACTGTATTAGTTGTGGAAATGTCAATGTATCGGTCACATGTATGGACCCTGATCAACATATTTTGTGGGAGTCCACGATATGACTGGGATGGTAGCAGGAATGCTAGCAGTAAATAATGATAGGCCATTACCCAACAACCCCTAACTGTATCACAGCAGGACAAAGCCTGCCATATATGTGGAGGCCAGAGGCAGGCACACAGGGCCATACTTGCAATATTGCTGTTACACATCCTGGAAATTGCTGGTGTTACAGGATTTGTTGCAACATACCCTTATGCAGGAATATGACATCAGAAACACAAATGGATGTAGCCATGTACTGATAGCACGCAACAGACAGACCGTCAGTGATATATGCAGAGCAAGACCTGTGTAGTGCACATACCAAACCAACCAGACAATCCACTGGCCATCATGTGGATAGGCCCACAGTTGAGAGCTATGCAGACAGACTGCATTCCATCCTCAACAACTATGTACACACAAACACTGCACGACCAGCAATATACAATGCACATAAGAACACTACTCACTCTGTCTGTAGGTCTGGAACCTCATACAAATGTGTAATTGGCCTCTGTCTGCAATTCCTGCTGTAAGAGATATTGCAACCTGCTGTCTGTAACACTGCTGCCCACATACAGGAAGGATGTCCTCCATACTGGAAAGGGTAAAGGACAACACCCACATGAGTCAGTATTTTATAGTACTGGGTTGCCATGACAGTGGTTATCTGAAGTACTACACAGCAGGCTGCATGCAATTAGCAACTGTTGCACACTGATTGGTGCAGAGCCCATCACCTGATCATGTGCATCACTTACAAAAGCCATGCTGCAATCCATTCAAACCAGCTCAATCACTCTAGTGGAGAGAGAGAGAGAGAGAGAGAGAGACAAACACACACACACACACACACACACACACACACACACACACAGAAAAGAAAAAAAAGTAAACCTTAAAGAACAACAAACAGTCACAGGTGTCAGGAAAAAAATTACAGGTATGTAAAACATATATGTATGTAACTGAAAGTAGTATGTGATATAGAATAATAGGAAATATGATGTGGAATGTTTATATGTGCCATCTGTAGTTGTCCCTGTAATGAAGGTCTGCTAAACAACTGCTCTGGACAATACTGTCTGTCCCTGTAGGCAGTGGGACATACCCGCCAACTGTTTCAGATCAGCAAGGAATGACAAAGATTTAAGCCATAATATGTGTGTTTGGTATGTTAGTGTGGGCAATAGCTGGTGGTGCACGTATTGCCGTCATGATAGACACAAGGGTGTCAGAGCACACCACACGCAGGATAGTCATGTTAATGTCTAATGCAGTATGCACAAATGCCATAGGTGTATACTAGGCTTACCAGCAATCTCTCACCATATATACACCCTAATGTTAGTCTGTGTTCATATGTGACACCTAGCTGTGTTGCAGTAAGGCAGAAAGTACAGTTGTGTACACTTACCATAAATGTAGATGTTCGAGTGTATTCACTGTTGCAGTCATTACACTTGGGTAATCTGCTGGCAGGTTGCCCTCAGTCGGCCTGAATTCCAAAGTCTTGGTTCTTGCGTCGGTTGCTGTCTCCTCTTCCATGACGTCAGGTCGTCAGGGGTATAAAACATGCAGCCAATGCCATTTTCTTTAGTTTTTCTTGCCCCCGATGTCAGGTGCCCCCAAAAAGGTAGCAATATTATATATATATATATATATATATATATATATATATATATATATATATATATATATATATATATATATATATATATATATATATCTCAATATACATGCATCAATATAAACTTTACCTTCATCTACAAGCAAATACACCACATAGGTTGTAGAAGATAGAGAAGGAAAGATAAACTGTAGAATGACAGGGGGATGGCGGGAGGGTAACCTGGACTGCAACAGTGAATACACTCGAACATCTACATTTATGGTAAGTGTACACAACTGTACTATGTTCTTCATGTTTCACTGTTGCAGTCATTACATTTGGGTAGAATCCCAAAGCTGTGGTTGGGAGGCTAGAGCTAAACAGCATTAAGTGCGGCTAAAAGGCCCTGCAGCACTGCAGTGGCAAAGCCTGCCCTGGACTTAGAGTAGAGAGGCAAATGGTAATGCTTTGTAAAGGTGTTAACAGAACTCCAAGTAGCAGCCTCTAGAATGTCTTTGGTTGGTACTCCTCTGAGAAAGACTGCCGAAGTAGCTGCAGCTCTGGTGGAATGAGACCTAATGCCCTTGGGCACAGGTTTACCATGGTGTAAGTAGCAGAAATGGATGCAGTGGCTTATCCACTATGAAATTGTCTGCTTTGAGATAGCCTTTCCTTCTGATCCTGCAGCATATGACACTAGTAATTGCTGTTTTTCTTAGAGCTTTTGTCCTGCTCAAGTAGAATCTTAGCTGTCTGTGTACGTCCAAGGAATGCAGAATTCTCTCCCCTTTGTTCTGCAGATTTGGATAAAAAGTTGGCAGATGGATTGTTTGGTTAAGAGCCACACTGGAAACCACCTTCGGCATAAAAGTAGGATTTGTCCTCAGAGACACCCTGTCTGGGTAAAATATGATAAAAGGCTCTACAGCCATGAGGGCCTGAAGCTCTGAAACTCTTCTTGCTGAAGTAATTGCTAGTAGCAGAGCTGTCTTCCATGATAAGAACTTTATATCAGCGGTAGCGGCTGGTTCAAATGGAGGCAGGGTGAGCTTTTCCAACACATAAGTGAGGTCCCATGCAGGTAATGGTGATCTTCTAGAAGGCCTTAGGTTTCTGGCTCCTCTAGGATACTGCTTTAGTAAAGGATGAGAAAAGATTGGTGGCTCTGTATTGTAATGAGCCGAAATGGCAGAGGCATGGATTTTGATTAATGAGAAATATAGACCTTTGTCAAGCATCTCAGTTAAGTATTGTAATATCTGAGGAATATGTGGTTCTGCTGTATCAGTTCCTTGTGCTTGATTCCAAGCACAGACTCTCTTCCATTTGTCAGCATAAGATTTTCTAGTACTAGGCCTTCTGGCTTCCAAAATGACATCCATAACAGCTTTACTGAGAGGTGTCGTTCGTATGATTACATGATTAGCCATGCTGCCAGGTTCAGAGTCTGTAGTTGATTGTGCAGGATCTGATTGTTTTGCTGGGACAGTAGTTGTGGTCTTTGAGGCAATGTCCAAGCTGGGTATTGAGACAAGTTCCTTAGGATTGGGTACCAGTATTGGCGGGGCCAGTCCGGGGCAATTAATATCATCTTTGGCTTCTCTTGTCTGACTTTTAGGAGGACCTTGGGTAGAAGAGGCAGAGGAGGGAAGGCGTAAACTGATAGGTTTTTCCAACTGAAGGATAGGGCGTCCACTTTCCATGCTTGTCTGTGATAAGTCCTTGTGCAGAATCTTTTCAATTGATTATTTTGAGGAGAGACAAATAGATCTATGTCTGGGCTCCCCCATTTCTCTATTATCATGCTGAATACTTGTGGATTTAGTTTCCACTCATGAGGATCCATAAGGTTTCTGCTTAAATCATCTGCCAGAGAGCTCTGTTTTCCTGGCAGGAATTGAGCTTGAAGATTTATTTGGTAGGTCAAAGCTGTGTCCCACAGTGCCATGGCTAATCTGCAAAGGGGGTATGAGTGTGTGCCCCCTTGCTTGTTTATATACCACATGACTGTGGTGTTGTCCATCTTTATCAGTAGTTGTCCTGGATGAAGTAAGTCCTTGAAGGCTGGGCATTTTGTACAGCTAGCATCTCTTCCTAGTTGATATGTAGAGGCATTAGATTTGGTGCCCATATGCCCTGAATGCATCTTCCTGCCATGTGGCCCCCCTGGCATATTCTGATGCGTCTGTTGTTAAGGTTTGGCTGGCAGGGGGGTAGAGTGAAGGGCCATCCCCTGTTTTGGTGACAGGCCTTTGCCCACCATAGAAACTCCTGTTGCAGGTAGGGGATGAGAGGAATCATTGTTTCCAGACTGTGTGAATGTTGACTCCATAAACTTTTTAGGTACTACTGAAGTTTCCTCATATGCAGTCTTGCATATGGAATTAGTAGGATGCAGGATGCCATGAAGCCCAGAGCTTGCAGAATTTGTCTTGCAGAAGACTGGGTCTTTGTTGCCATCAGTCTGAAGTAAGTAGTCAGTTGCCTTTGTTTGTCTGGCATGAGGTAAGCCATCTAGGCAGTTGTATGCAAGCTTGCACCCAGGAATGTTAACTTTTGAGAGGGTACCAGTTGTGATTTCTTTTTGTTTATTGTGTACCCTAGGCATGTTAGAAGCCTTTTCACAAATTCCAGGTATCGTAGAAGAGTGTCCTTGTTCTCTGCTTGAATAAG
>NC_056748.1:228585427-228665427 GCF_019279795.1 Protopterus annectens
TGGGAGATTTTCTCCCTGAGCCTCTACTGGAAATGGACTTTCTAGGTTAACAAATGTTAAATAAATAAAAAACATTTTCACAAACTAAATATAGCAACTTCAACAAATTTAACTTATTAATTCAATAATGCTATATTCAATTATTGATTTAGCCTTTGGTGGCCACGGTGGTGCAGTGGTTAGCGTTGCCGCCTCCCAGCAAGAGGTTCTCCAGTTCAATCCTCAGCTGGGGTGCCTTCTGTGCAGAGTCACATGGGTTTCCTCTAGGTACTCCAGTTTCCTCCTACATCCCAAAGACATCCTGTAGGTGGATTTGGACACTCTAAATTGGCCCTAGGTGTGAGTGTGTGTGTGCTGTCTGTGGAAGGTTGGGCACTGGGCTGGCATCTTGACACTGTAAAACTCCACTGCCGATCATGAGCGGACAGGTGATCCACTGTGGCAACCCCTAACCAGGAAAAGCCAAAAGAAGAAGATTTAGCCTTTGGGATCAATGTATTATACATTAAAATGATTTAGTTTTCTGCTTTGTTATCATGACCTGAGAAGGAGACAGGAGGTTATTAGCATTAGGAAGGCATGGTAGAAGTTAAACATTGATTCATTGTAAAAAGATTTTTTTCAGTGGTGAGATGTTTGCAATGCTTCATAAATTGCTATAGGTACAGGACAATACACCTTTATGGAGCATTTTCTGGACAACAGAAACATAAGACATCTAAAGAGAACAGTTGACAAGACTGGAGACAGGAAAATATATGTCATTCCATACATAATTAAAATATTCAGGAGGACTTCTTAAAAATATATTCAGGAGGAATACTGTTTAGCAGATGTCTGTTAGTGTTTGTGCATTGTGCTATAAAATGTAAAAATAAAATCCAAATAATCATTGTAGAAGTAAAGTAGTATGCACACATTAATGTTTATGGTAAATGGGGTGAAATAGCCAGGTAATGTGACATTGGAATGGCTGCAGGGGGACTCTGGTGCCATATTTTGGTTATCTGTTCTTCAGTTTGCATTTGAAAGCTGGTATCCCACAATTCCATCGGAGTGGGTGTGGTTACGTAATTATGTATGTAAATTTTATGTTAATCAGTGTACAGATTTGTACCTATTTTTCATGGGCTTTGTCCAGATTTTTGATGTTTCCAGGTTGAGAGGTATGATATGTACGTATATATATTGGCACTGACAATGGCATGCAGGTGAAATAGTCTGTAACAGGCCAGCAGAAATAGTGTCCCCACAGCGAGCATGGCTACAAACACATAGCACAAAGCATGACACAAACACATAGCACAAAGCTTGGTACAATACAACATATGTCCCAATGGTAGGTAAGCAGCCAACATACTGGTTGCATTCTGTGAACGGTTTGTTGTAGCTGATATGGTGGGGGGAGACAAAGATGTGTATTAAGAACTATGGTAACCTTGCTGTATGAGTTGCACTGACCTGTTTCCATCTTTATGTCTTCCAGGGAGGATGCCCCCACATCTGTCTGCCAGCCTACAGTGCTGCCGAGACAGAGGTCATCATTTCACATTTGGTACAGCACTATGAACAGCTGTTCGGACGGACAGCCCATGATCAGCAGAAGTGGACCACCCTGTGGAACGAACTAGTCCACAGGGTCAGTGATGTCGGACTGCATAACAGCAGCTATGAGCAGGTCTGGCATCACTGCAGCGACCTGCTTCGCATGTACATCGGCGTGCAGCTGCTGTATGGTGAGACCACCTCACAATGGGGGGGGGCAAGCCATTCATCCACCCCTCACCCGTGTGGAGGAGCTACTCAGAAGCCTTGTGGCACATACCCACCTGCAGCACCAACAACTGGCAGGGGGCATTGTGGAGGTGGATGCCACCGACACACTGGCTGAGGAGCATGCAGGTAAGGCCCCACGGCACATCAGTACACCACTCATGTGTATGCATCTGCATCTGTACAGGTACATCATGCAAATCTGATATGGCATATGCATAGTCTGTTACCGTGTAGTAGTAATAAACAGACGTGCATAAGCTGTAGTATTGTGAACCCCTACTGTAGATGTAACATAATGCTGCACTCACCTTTTATGCATGCCACAGCTGTGGCCACTGACAACAACATTCTCAACCTCTTATGTAGGTCCCTCCAGGATACCACCACAGCAGCAGCCTGTAGCCGGTGAGTATGGTTCATGTTCATGCATGACAATACACTGTGCATGTAATGGCTATGGAATATTCCATGCACACATCTAACACACCTACCCATACTGCATTCTGTACACGTTCACGTTTTGTTGTTGTGAAATGTACTGCATCATAGTAGTGACCATGCTGGGGTATTGGATGGGTACAAGAAACACATGCAAGATAACTAACGTTGTGCAATGTGTCCACAGGGATGGGACGTATGGCAGGACACCCTGCCTACAGTAGGGACATGTGTGAAACAACACCTTCATGGCTGTTACTGCACACAATCAGGTTATGTAACTGTGGCAGATGTAACCCTGACCCCACAGCAATAGTGACAGCAATGTGTGCACTCCAAGGGCTGTGTACATGAGTAGACCTTGCAACCATGCAGAGTTCTGGGACATGTGTAGGGCACCCCCCACAGCCATGGTAAGGTCTGGTGGGTGTCAGTTTAATAGTCCTGTACTGGTCATACATGCACTGCTGATGTTGTGATCTGTAAAGCAGACATCAGGCATTCACAATTTATATCCGTTCACATATCATCCCAGGTATGAGGTGCTGTAACACATAGGAGCTGTGAGCATTGGAGCTGACATAACAGACACAGTACTACATAAGCAGCAATGGTTTGTACACCTGTGTGGTATGGTGCACAGTACAAGGCAGGGTGCAGAACAGGTCAACAGTAACACTTCATACATAGGTGCAGTGTTAACAAGGGGAAGGGCCATCACCTACCAACACAGCCCATGCATCACACACATGTATACTGCTGCTGTCATGAGGTCACTATAGTTGCACTGCATGCTGTTGAGCACCAGATGTAATGCATGCTGACAGAAGGATAATGGGAGGACTGTGTGTACAAAAGGTGTGCAACCCCACGTGTAGGTGTGTGTGTGGGGGGAGTGTTGAATGTATGTGTAAGTGCAATCTGGTGTAGTGTGGCTGATACATGTCTGATGTGTGTGTACATGTGTGTCTGTTTGTGAGGGTGTCCATGTATGCACAGGCAATAGTGGGATTGATCACATGGCAGTACGTCTTCTTGGGATTGTGCTGTAGATGTAGTGACACATGAGACACCAGGACAGCCTGTCCGATATGCGAACACAGGAAGCTGATAGCATAACAAGGTCTGTAGCACAGAACATGCATTGGGAGGGAAAGTACATACCAGGTATACATATCATAATGCCAGCAGCAGATAGATAACCAGCTACCCACGTATGCAGCACTACTAATGCAATGGGGAACTACCAGACCACATCAGTGAGTGTATCCATGTATTACTGTTGTCCGCATGATGGGTTGATTGTTCAGCAGATGTGGCATGGACTGATCAAGACTGTAGTATGAGGTTCTGGTGTGTGACATATGTAGTGAATGTAGCAGACCCAACCATATAGGGGCCATGTACACCATGACTGGATATACACAGGGTATTACTGGATGACAGCAGTGAGGCCATATACAACCTACTCCACCAAAGTCAGGGAGGTGATGGAGTAACAGATCATGTGTTGTGATCACACATGTAGGCGAGGTATGATATGTTAATGGGTAGTATTAATGAGTGTATGTTAGCAAGTGCCATGCAGGATGGGGAACATCTGTAACTGAATGTGGGACTATCTGCAAACCCAGGGCAAGGGAGGCAGTAAGGTGGACTGTCAGTGTTTGTGGGTGTACGTGTGTATGTGTGTGCGTGTGTGTGAGAGACTGTGTATGTGACTTTGTGACTGTGTGTGTGTAACTGTGACTGTGACTGTGTGTGTGTGACTGTGAGTGTGCGTGTGTGTAAATGTGCATACTGTTATGCAATGCTGTACAGGTCTTAAAGTGTGTGTTTGTTTCCCCCACAGGTGGCAAGGTGGGTCAGGGTCCCTCCTGCATGCAAACTGAGGTAGGTGTCTGTACAGACACTGATGATGATGATGGTACTGTTGAGGCACAGGTGGGACTGTCAGAGGCCGACACTGTGCCTACATGTGTCATCACCCTCCTAGCCACCCCAAGCTCATACACAGTTACAGTGCCCCTGCAAACCCCATCACACGTGGCCATAGCAGAGGGACAGTTGGCGGTTGGTGCCAGTGACCAGGAAAGTGTGGTGTCCATGCCAACTGTGTCGGGTCACAGTCGGCATAGCCGGATGTCCGGCAGGCCATCACATCAGCAGATGTACTATGGTGCTCATGGGAGGGACACTGGTCATCATGCCCCTGACAGAAGCTCCACAAATGGTACCACCAGGAGCATGTTTCAGGCCATAATGGAGGCACAGGCACATATAGACATGCATACCAGGCAGGGCCTGAAGCTGCAGAGGGCTGCTTTCTCATCTGTAAGTGAAACCCTCCATGATATTGCTGCTGCACTCCGTGAACATACTGAGGTCATGGATAGATGGTGGGTTCGATGGTGGGCCCCTTGACCATGGAATGTCCGTGCTTGAACGTATGGTGAGACTGGTGCGACATCCGTGTGGGTGTAGGCCAGAAACACCAGCAACTGGTGGTCAAAGTGGACATGCCAGGACACCAAGTTGCTCCTGTAGTGGCAATACCAACCTCAGCACACCACTGGGGATGCTGTCCACACCACACCACACCACAGCAGGCCTCGTGCATGTGGCCCTGGCCAGTCCCAGGTGGGACATGGTTCCAGCGGACACCTGTCATCATCAGGGGAGAGTAGGACCTCAAGGTCTGTACCTGCATGTGCCCATGCAGCCCCTGGCAGGCACAGTCAACGTGTCCATGGCCAGAGGCACTGAACTGCACACCCTGTCAGATATGGTCTGCAGCTGTCCAACAACACCTGTATAGGGCATCCACATGGCAGGACTGTGTGCATGCATACCCACACACTATGCAACCATATCTAGGGCAACCCCATACCGACAAACACCACATCACCATACCCCAATCATTGAACCAAAGCCCTCATCCACACTCATGGTAATACATGTATGGACTACCCTCAGCCTCTGGTAAACCAGCAACACATCCTGTGCATATGATGATACCTGTGCCACATCCCTGTCATGCATAACATCGATGCAGGGACAGGCTAATATGGTTCTGATGCACATGGTGACTGTTACAGAGTGCTGTAATGTACTGCAGTGTAAGATGTTGTCAGGGGTAATGTGTAATGCATACATGTCAGGTAGTGTAGCCATGCAGCTATGATGTATTTCAGCTGTCAGTAACACTGATTGTTATCTCCATAATGTTATCCATTTGTGTTTCAGGTGTACATGTGTCAGCAGGAGGATGGTCTGCAGTCATATTTCACAGGAGTATGCCACTGTGGTGACACCATGGTGACTGCCCACTGGTGGGGACCTCAGTCCCACTGTTACCACTAGGGGGCTTGTGGGCTTCCGATATCCCAACACCCCTCCCCATCAAGGTGTTCACCCCCCACATGTGTCATATACAGCCCCTGTATGCGTCTTGTGTGCCATGTCTTTTAACCTACCCAACCTCCCTCCCCAAATATACCTACAACCCCTCCCCAACATCCCACTCCCACCTGAAAATATAATAGAAGGGCAATATGTTTCCACGAAACAATCGCGCCCCATACATGGCTGTCCATTTCGCACACATGTCCACTGGACACTTGTAATCCAGTCTAATTGGCATCACAATGCATTTATGTTGTCTTCACCACTCTCCCAAGGATTTGAGGGTCCACATCTACCTCCAGTTTCAGTGTATATGCACAGCTGTTGCTGTAGCAGAAATGGGCAGCTATGGACCTTTCCTACACCCTTCCTGCACATGGCTAGCTATTTCCCCTATTGTCTTACCCTCTTTGTGCCACTTTTTCACCACTTTCCTATCAAACTTTTTTTCCTTTCCTTTTAAAGAGGTTAGTGTGGGGGTAAGCCAGAGTGTTCTGGCCAGCAACAAAATAAACTGCCTCTGCAAGGCTCGTACCCAGGACCCTGCACACTATACACAAAGTGATTTACCACTAAACCATGGCAGATATATATAACCCTGATATTTCCACAAACATATCATCCATCCCAGTCATTCAACTGTAGTTTTATTGGCCATTTTGGGTCAATTCCTAACTCCTTGATCTCCCTCTCTTAAAACCCAATTGCCTTGTGGTTTTGGCATCTTTTTGGACTTGTTGCCTGTTGGTGAAGCACCCACCAAGAGGAGAAAACGCTGAGAGAAGAAAGGAGCCACTTTTGAGATTTTAAGTATTTTGCTTCAGATTATTTGTTAAGTTTTTCTGCATTGCCGCCTACTTTTGAGCATTTTCTGGCTTGTTAAACTTGATTTCTGTGTTGGTAACTATATTAAGAACACAACCTAGAGCTGATTACTGAATTTCCTGCCTGCACTTATTTTTAAAATTGTTTTTTTCTTAAAACCTGCATTTTATCTGTCTCTGGCCTAACACTCAAGTGTGGGGTCATTTACTGCACTGTTCTAACTTGTTGAAACTTGTGAACCTCTGCTTTCCTTAAAAAAAAAAAAAAAAAATCTTGCTTTTTTCCCACTTTTCTGAGATTTAAAAAAGTTCAGTTACAGATTTGCTCTTCTGAACTGTTTGTAAGTTTCTTGGAGGCCATTGTTTGCTTGGGCTAAAGGGAAGTCTCTGTGTTCATCAGTGACAGTGATAAACATTGAGCAGCCTGCCTGCCCCTGTGGGAGTGGTTACTGCCTTGAAACTGTAGTTTTATTGGCCATTTTGGGTCAATTCCTAACTCCTTGATCTCCCTCTCTTAAAACCCTCTTTTGCGTGGTTTTGCACATTTTTGCGCATAGCGCAACAGCGGGCAGCGCCGCCTAATTGGGTTTAAACTATTCCTGGCTCCACAAAGTCTGCTCTTCACTTTTTCCCTTAGAACTGCTCTATCTCTCAAATTAAACATCATATTCTCATTCTAAGGCCCCTCACTGGTCCAAATAAGTAATTTTACAAGTTAGCACTAATAAACCATAAGCACTACTTACTCTTATACTCTACGATTACCTTGTCCCCTATTGGTCCATTTTAATTCAGTTCCCTATATTACTCTAGCATGTCCAAAGGTCAGTCAATGGTTTCCTCTCCAGTCCAGTTGGTGAATCTGGGAATTTTGAGGCAATGTTACAACTGTCTCATGTACATGGACAACCCTCTCCTCCTCCAAACAGGTTCAAATATATGTGAGAGATGCAACCATATAGCCAAACTGGAGGCTGAGCTCTCTCATCTCAAAACTGGTGTAACCAGTCAGGAAGAGAAGGTAACCTCACACAACACAATTCCAGTATCACATAGTCCCACCACAACAGCGAACCAAACACATAAAAACACAAAAACATACTCGGAGGCTCTAAATAAAAATCTGCCTAAGCAACAGAGACCTCCAAAGCTGACATCCAAGCAAACGCTACCCCAAAACAAAACACATACAACACATAGCATACAAAGTCAGTGTGCCAAGCAGTCACAGCCCTTAAGGCTGAATAACACACCTGATACTCTTGTAATAGGTGACTCTATTGTCAGACACACTGAAGTCCCGCTCACCAGGCTGAATAAAGAGAAGGTCACAGTGAGCTGCCTGTCGGGCGCTAGGATCCGCCACATAATGCAAGCACTCAGGTCACTCCAAAGCAAATACAAATATGACTCAGTAATTGTACATGCTGGCGTGAATGACCTGAGACGACTCCTCGACTACATGAAAAGAGACATAGAGGAGCTCTCTGATCATGTAGCCCAGACCGGTATGACCCTGACCTTGAGCAGCATCTTACCCTCACCTAGAACGATGCCACAGTATAAAGACAAAATGATCAATTTTAACAATTGGCTAAAATTTTGGTGTCATTCAAAGGGGATCCAGTGTCTGTCAGCCTGGGATGACATGCTCGACAAGCCCAATTGCTTCGCTAGGGACAGCTTGCACCTGTCACCCCTGGGCTTTTGGATATTGGCAAAGGCTCTTGCCACCCCCATAGTGCCTTTTTTAGGCAAGGCTCAAAAGTCAAACCCACCTCCATAGACAGCACAAGGAACAAGAAACTAAGGGTAATGCTGCTAAACGACAGAAGTCTTAACCTCAAGATGCATGCACTTGAAGCTCTCCTCAGTATGGAGAACATCGATATCTGTGCAGTGACAGAAACCTGGTTCAAGGCTCCAGAGAGCACCCCAGCACTACCAGGTTATACCTCATATCATGCTTTTCGGCCCCAAAGCTCGGACCGAACCACAAAAGGAGGGGGAGTTTCCATATTTATCAAGGATATCCACACCTCCAGGTTAGTGGCATTGCACGAAGTATCGGAAACCATCCATGTGCAACTGACAGTGGGCAAGACTGCTTTTCAGTTTATAGCATCCTACAGACCACCCTCTCAAAGTCAGAAATCCCACTCAGCTTTCCTGAAAACATTGGAGAACATGAAGATCTCTCCGAACACCATTATACTGGGCGACTTCAACTACCCAAACATAGACTGGGAGCATTACTCAAGCCCCAGCACCTTAGCCCAAAGTTTCCTGGAATTTATAAACTCAAATGCTATGGAACAACTAGTCACCACTCCCACAAGAGGGGAAAAAATACTAGACCTGATCATTACCAACATGGGGACTCTATGCTCCATACCAGAAGTATATCCCTCATTGGTAAGATCAGACCATAAATTAATTTCACTGGATATCCACATCCCGACCCCACCCCCAGCCCAGAAAACCACAGTGAAAAACTTCTCAAAAGCGAACTTCACTCTTCTCAAAACTGAAGTGGAATCCTTCAAGGCCCCAGGGCCAGTGGAAACTACGGCCCAAACTGCAGAATCCTATATAAACGCATTCTACAGACATCTCCAGGAATGCATGGATCATGCTATCCCAAACAAAATCAAGACCCAATCATCCAAAGGCAGGCATCCAGTCTGATGGACCCCAGCCATAAATAAACTGTACAACAGAAGGAGGAAGCTACTACATGATAGAGCAAAATCCCTAAAAGGGAAGGCATCTCTGATCAGTACTAGCAAAAAATTACGATCCCTCATAAAATCATCCAAGGCCAGCTTCGAGAGAAAAATTGCACAGGACACTAAAGACAATCATAAGGCTTTTTTCAGTTATGTTAGGAACCTGGGATGCAACTCCCAGACTTGTTCTGAGTTGATTCTAAGCGACAAAAAATACACTGAACCCACAGACATCGCCAATATCCTGGCAGACAGGTTCAGTGCAAACTTCTCCACCCCCTCCCCCCAAAAGAGCAAGTATCTATCCTGGTAGAGTGCAGCCTCCCAAACATCTCTGATGCTCAGGTGGAGGCCGCCCTCTCCAAAGCAAAAAACGCTGCTTCCATGGGACCAGATGGCGTCCCGGGTTGCGTCCTACATGAACTCCAAGAAGAACTAATCCCTCAAGTAAAACTGCTGTACAATCTCAGCCTCACTACAGGATATGTGCCCAAAGAATGGCGTACAGCAACAGTGGTCCCACTCCACAGAGGTGGCGCCTCTGCGGACCCTGGAAACTATCGCCCCATAAGCCTGACTAGCCTAGTCTGCAAGGCTATGGAGAGGATCATCATGGAACTCATAAACAAAGACATTGGGGACCTACAGACACTAGATCCTACCCAATTTGGCTTCGTCAAGGGCAGATCCTGCCTTTTGAACCTGGTCAACTTCTTCGAAACAGTCACCAAGGTCATAGATGAAGGGAAGGTAGTCCACACAGTCTATCTGGACCTCGCAAAGGCATTTGACACAACACCCCACTCGGGCATCATAGATAAGCTATCCAGCCTAAATATAAACCCCTATGTCACAAAATGGGTCACAAACTGGCTCAAAGACAGAACCCACAGAGTCAGAGTTGCTGGAGCCATGTCAGACTTGAAACCGGTCACAAGTGGCATCCCACAAGGTTCTGTCCTGGGACCTCTCTTGTTTGGTATTTACTTTTCTGAGGTACAGGCCAATGTGGGAGGATTATGGCTCACCAAGTTTGCAGATGACTGCAAACTGGGCGCCATAATCGACTCTCCAGCTGACACAAACATCCTTCAAAAAGGTCTCGCAGAGACGGATAACTGGTGCCAGAGCCAGGGTCTAAAGCTAAATGCCAAAAAGTGTATAGTCATACCCTTTCGCAAAAACAATGTGCCCACAAATTATCACATAGGTGGTAACCCATTAAGTACAGAGAAAGTAATTAGGGATCTGGGGACCCAAGTTGATAGCAATCTCTCCTTTGACAACCACATTGCCAAAGTGGTTAGAAAGACCTTCTACATAGCCCACCTCATCATGAAAGGATTCACATCTAGATCAAGAGAGGTAATCGTGCCCCTTTATTCATCCCTCATCAGGCCCATCATAGAATACAATGCCCCCTTACCTGACACCTGCAGCAATTAGAAAGACCCCAAAAGTACCTCACCAGGAGGATCAAGGGACTCAAACAGATGCCATATGCTGCTCGGTTAAAAAAACTCCAGCTCTACTCAGTTGCATACCACCTACTTCGAGGCGATCTATGCCTGACATATAAAGCTATGTCCAACCCAGAATTAATGGACATGCTCCACCTCATTAAATCTAAATCCTTTAGAGCCACACGCTCGAGGGACTTGAACCTCAGCACAGAAATAAATAAAACATGCTGGAGGGACAGATTCATAACCCAGAGGCTCCCTTCGCTCTGGAATAGAATTCCAATTCATGTTAGGCAGAGCACCTCACTGACTCTCTTCAAGAAGAATCTTGATGAGTGGATGGGGGATCATAGGTTTGTCCCGGGGATTACTTCCGTGTCACTATTAGACAGAGGCACAGTAAACTAAACTTTAAAAAGGGCACAGCATACTCAAATCAAGGGGTGGCGTAAGCCAAACACAATCCGGCTAGGCTTATAAATGCCCCAGGGCAGATATATATAGATAGATAGATAGATAGATAGATAGATAGATAGATAGATAGATAGATAGATAGATAGATATGTAAGTACACATACACACACAGAAATATGTACAGTAAGATACATATGTTGTACGTGCACACAAATTGAGCAGCAAGTATTCCTACAGTCACCACCTTACCACCTGGAGACTCTATGAGCCACCCATACAAATGACATTCATAGCCTGCAACCCATACTCACAGAGATATCAAAGGGTATAACACCACACACAGGTGCCCATAAATGAATGTGAAAGCTACATTTGTGTACTATGACAGTTGTATATGCCATGTCATATAGCTGTTTAGACACTGACATCTATATGAACAGTATAATGCAACTGTGAAATGGTTATACTGAGACAGTAGTCTGGAAAGGTTGACACATGTTGCTGTCCAGGCCGAGGTCTTCTAGTGGTACAATAGTAATGACAGACTGGCCCACAGCATACCAGACAATCAATAGTACATAATGCAGATGTAGAGGCCAGCAGCCTCTATCTACACTCTGTACACAATCCCTAGGGGGTACAGACCCCAGTTGACACAATGGGATGTATTAGTTACATAACAAGGCATAACTGACACCATCACAATCACACTGACAAACTGAACATTCCGTATGGCAGGAGGCAGTAGGCCTGCATTTATCCACGGTGGACTGTATGGTAATGTACATCCAGATACCTTAAGGCAGCTTACCCTAGATACCCACACATGTTGTAACAGCCTAGGTTAGTCATGGTGCACCCCCCTACACTCACTACTACTGGGCCATATACCACGGTTATGTACACTGCCCTCTGCAGTGCATTAGGGTGCACACGTATTGTGTAGGTGGAGCCCACACATATATGGCCCCAAACCCCAGTATGTGTGGGGGACACAACAGCAGTGGTGAGATGGCAGGAATGACAGCATTACATACACACAGCCCACTATATAACAAGCCCTGACAGCATGTTACATGTGCAAAGCCAGGTATGTAGGTGGAGGACAGAGTCTGGAACACAGGCACATATATGTACAACTGTTGTCATACAGTAAGCAAGATATGTAAATGTGTACATATCTATATGGATATATGTATAATGATATATACATACATATTTGCCATATGTCCTGCATATGGAGTGAAGCCTACCTCAGCCCTAATAGTCCCAACCTCTCAGTGCAAGGGGATGTCATGTATGTATTGCAGGTATATTTGTAGACTATTGCTACTGTAATAGGGATTGTCTTCGCAGAAATGTTGTGTGTGGGAGGCCACATCTGCTGTAAACATGTGCGCCATTGGCTACTGACAGACATCCCAAGGTCATCATAGTACAGTACCACTGCTAGCACAGTTACACCCCTGTGGACTACAGCTGCGATATGCCGAATATATGTGGACAGTCTGACACATGCTGGTTAGACCAGGGGTATACACAGAACCCCTTCATGCAAGACATGTGGACCAGGCCTGTCAATGTGGATGTTAACAGCCATGTAGATGGGTATAACATGTAAATACTGGTATACATTTGCCCCCATATGTTATGCATTCATATACCCCTGTCTGTCCTGACACATAATAACCGCTTGTACAGATGTGCCATGACCACATACTACCCACTAGTTAGTGACATACATCTGAACAGCATCCCACTGCTTTGTCTGACATACATGACTGTCATGGTGGCCCGGCAGAAGTACATCTGGCAAGTATCTGGGCATGTCATCCCACTGGATAAGTACAGTAATGTGCTAGGCATGTAACAAAGCACAGTGCAAGCTACAGGCAGACTGACTCAACACTGGGCTAGATCTCCCATGTAGGGATACACATGTACCTGCATAGATAGCAGGCTCTACAGGCATGTCACATCACAGGGTAACAGACACCTGTGTGAAAGTGCATAACCACAACTAATGTGAACACAGCCACAGCCACATATGGTAAGCTAGCTTACTATTACAGTATATGGACTATCTGACCTACACCATCCTCATATGAGCCACTCACACAACACTCCTACATATACTGAGCCGCTAGACAGTGTGGTCCGATGCCTGTCTGTGGTATGGGACATGTGTGTGTTCACCCCTACAAACATGTAAGCTGTTAGGGTGACATACAGTGGAGCAGCATGTAATATCAGATAGAACAGGACCAGGAACAATGACATCTACAACAGTCTCTACACAGGCCAAGGTACATATTCACTATACACACACTGACGACAACTACCAGACTTACACATACCTCAGTACTGTACACACAACCACATAATGCCCAGGCTATGTCCTCAGTTATAACCCCTACTATACATAACATGTGTAGCAGTCTGATATCACACTGGCTTGTTATCAGATATGCTGTCAATGACTATGGAGTACAGAACATATGCCCCCCCTACTGCATGACATATGTACACAGGTTGACAGAGTTGTGGCTGGAGGCACAAACACAGAGCCAATATTGACATGTCGCTGTAATACCCTCATACATATACTGTCGTAACACGGTTTGTTGCACCATATGTCCTATGAGGGATGTGACATTGGTAACTCTTCCAGCTGTCACCATCTACTGACTGCTATCCTCACACTACCTTCTGCATTCCACAGATAGGTGCACCGTAGCTGACACATGAAACCAAAGGCACAACACTGCCCAGTCTGCAGATGACCTGCGGATGGGGATCCCTTATATACATGGAACCGACATGGCAGGTTTTGCGACATGTACGACAGGCATATCCAGACAAACACTGTTAAACCAACATTACTCCACATGCAGTATAGCAGCACTTACAGTCTGTAGTCAGGTCAGGCACACCCCCCTCCTGTTTGTTGCCCGCTTTCCACAGTGTATGTTGTTAGAGGTAAATCCCTAATCCATCTGAGATGCTGTTTGCCAAACAACAGATTGAGTTCCTGCTCACAGTGACTGTAAATGGCCAACACCACCATGTTGTTCCTAGGTATTGGAGTGTGTTTCCATGCAATTGGCTATGGGACTTTTACCACAGCCGTTCCACATGCAATCAGCTAGGGGAGGTCTGCAATTCACGCAGAGGCTATCAGCTGATCATGAGCATCACTTAAATTACACATGCTGCTGCCTAAGCATAGCAGGTGTGGGTCTCCAAATCCACTGGAGAGGGAGTGGGGGAGGCAGACAGAGGCAAATACATGTCAGGGAGGGGTGGTAGAGTAAAACAGAAGCATGTTTGTGTCACACACCTACCAGCACAGGGTATCAAATCCTGACAACTATGTAGTGCTATCAGTTCGATGCAGTTATTGGATGCGCCACATGGGTTACCTGCTGTGGAGCACTCAGAGCATATTTGTGATGATGAGTGACATCTGCAACAGGGATACAATAGATATACAGTAGGTGATATACACATGCCTGTCTGCACGAACAGCTGCCAGCGTCAACACAGGCACACTCACACAGGGACGCACACACATTGACACACTTGGCAGGGCCAGGAGTGCAAACTCATCACTAGTGTGATTGCCACAACACATCAATGTGCAGGTATCATATGCACCACAGGGGTCATATGGAGGTCGTATAGGCATAGAGTATAATGAGGTGTCAGCCATCAAACAGCATGCTTCAGTATGCCCTGGGGGGGTTGTAGTGAGTGTGGATGTGGTCAGATGCACTATACAACACACACACGGACACACAGGGTGCCAGACCTGACATGCATGGGTGCATGTCAGCATGGGTGTGTGGTGGTCAACTGTGCCAGCAGGCTGTACAAGGGTAGGGGATGGGTATACCTTGGCATCAGGCCACATACCAATGGTCTGCATTGTGCCTCAGACCTGTAGTTTCTGCATTTGCCCACACAGGTGGGTACTGCACCCCCCATCCAGTCACCTGCATGACTATTGTGTGTGGCCAATGCTGTGCATCACTTGCCATGTATATGTTCCTTACTCCATGACATGGATGGTGTCTGGGATGTGCACACCACCCACATGGATGTACAGTGACATGTGGAACTGTACCTGGGGTGTCTGGCCCATGTTGTGAACACAGATTATCATCAGATGTACCAGTCTTGCCCACCTGTGGCAGGAACTGGTAATGGGCAGCAGGTTTACCCTGCACCTACATTGACAGCATGCTAACAGCATTCCCTGATGTCAGTGTCATCTGTCCATACAGGGCATGTTATCAGGCATGGTATGTCCATTGGAAGTCACATGTGAAGGCACCACGGGTGGTGCAGGTGCCCATTTGGGAACATGGTGAAGGTGCACTGTCTGCATGTACGTGCATATTGGACAGATGGGCAGGATGACATGCCCTCTGTAGCCCACTGCTATCACTGCAGAGTTACTATCAGTGGCCAATATGCAGTATACTACCCACATATTGGCTGTTGCCTAGGCATGTGTGTGTGCTCTGGGTAATAGTGGGGTTGTTAACTGTGATTGGCTGACCTTGATGTCACATGTCTGGGTATGGCTTTCACCCCAGCCTCTCAGCTAATTTACATCTGTTATCCCTGTATGGTTGACATGGTGATATATAGTAGGGCCACCATAAAAGAACTGAGCAAAACCCCCTCCACATTGGCCACAGGTGTCACACACTCACAACCACCTCTACACAGGATACGAGTTACACACACACTCTCTCACACACACACACACACACACACACACACACACACACACACACACACACACACACACACACACCTGTCATGTCTAGGAGTAAAACCCCTACCTAACTAGTTTATTACACTATAGCACTATGCAGTTATAGTATGCGCCACTGACATTACTGGAGTACATCTTCCCCAAAGGTGTATTTCACAATGTATGACAGCAGGGTTACCAAAGTAGGGCATTTCAACTGTACTGCAAGTGACTAGCCTAAAACACATTGCTTCCTACACAGACAGTGAGACACACACAAAACCTCCACAACTGACATGTGTGGGTATTGAACCCCTGACTGAGGTCTAGATCACACTACAGCATGAGGCTGTTATAGGATGCACCACAGGGATTACTGATGAACTGTCTCCCCAAAGTTGTATTTCACAATGGATGAATCAGCAGGATTGCCACAGTACGGCATTTGAAATATACTGCGAGTGAGTAGCCTATAATGCATTGCTCCATACACACAGAAAACATCCAGAACTGCCATGGGTGGGGATGGAACCCTACCACAGTTCTAAATCACACTACAGCAGTACGCGGTTACAGGATGGGCTACGGAGATTACTGGGCTACACTCTTCCCAGAGGTGTATGTCTAGGTGAGTGACATCAGCAGCCTTGCCACGGTTGAGTATATAAATTGTATGGAGTGTGAGTAACCTAAAAAACATTGCTCTTGACTCAGTCAGACACACACACACAGATTCACACACTAACACACACACCCACACACACATACACACAGTTGTCAGGTCTGAGGTTAGAACACCTACCTAACTACTTTATCACACTACAGCAGTACGCAGTTACAGGACACACTACAGAGATGACTGGGTGTGACTTTCCCAGAGGTGTATTTCTAGGTGAGTGACATCAGCAGGCTTGCCAAAGCTGAGCATATGAATTATACAGAGTGTGAGTAGCCTAAAAAGCATTGCTCTCTACTCAGTCAGACACACACAAACACACAGTTGCCAGGTCTGGGGTTAAAACACCTACCTAACTACATTATCACACTACAGCAGTATGCAGTTACAGAACGTGCTATTGAGTTTACTGGGCTATGACTTTCCCAGAGGTGTATTTCTAGGTGAGTGACATCAGCAGCCCTGCCAAAGTTGAGTATATGAATTGTACAGAGTGTGAGTAGCCTAAAAAGAATTGCTCTCTACTCAGTCAGACACACAAACACACAATTGCCAAGTCTGGGGTTAGAACACCTACCTAACTACATTATCACATTACAGCAGTATGCAGTTACAGGACACGCTACGGAGATTAATGGGCTATGATTTTCCCAGAGGTGTATTTCTAGGTGAGTAACATCAGCAGCCCTGCCAAAGTGGAGTATATGAATTGTATGGAGTGTGAGTAGCCTAAAAAGCATTGCTCTCTACACAGTCAGACACAGATTCATACAGTTGCCAGATCTGGGGTTAGAACACCTACCTACCTAATTACATTATCACACTACAGCAGTATGCAGTTACAGGATGGACTACAGAGATTACTGGGCTATGACTTTCCCAGAGGTGTATTTCTAGGTGAGTGACATCAGCAGCCCTGCCAAAGTTGAGTATATGAATTGTACGCAGTGTCTTCTTCTTTTTCTTCTTCTTTCGGCTTTTTCCCGGTTAGGGGTCGCCACAGCAGATCTCCTGTCCGCTCATGATTGGCAGTGGAGTTTTTACAGTGTTGAGTTGCTAGCCCGGCGCCCAACCTTCCATGGAAGGCATACATATGCACACACTTAGACCTAGGGCCAATTTAGAGTACCCAATCCACCTACAGCATGTCTTTGGGATATGGGAGGAAACCGGAGCACCCAGAGGAAACCCACGCAACCACAAGGAGGACATGCAGACTCCGCACAAAAGGCACCCCAGCCGAGAATCAAACCAGAGAACCTGTCGCTGTGAGGTGACACTGCTAACCGCTGCACCAATTGTACGGAATGTGAGTAGCCTAAAAAGCATTGCTCTCCACTCAGTCAGACACACACACAAACATAGTTGCCAGATCTTGGGGTAGAACACCTACCTAACTACTTTATCACACTATAGCAGTACGCAGTTACAGGACACGCTGCAGAGATTACTGGGCTATGATTTTCTCTGAGGTGTATTCCTAGGTGAGTGACATCAGCGGCCTTGCCAAAGTTCAGTATATGAATTGTACGGAGCTTGAGTATCCTAAAAAGCATTGCTCTCTACACAGTCAGAGACAGACAAACACACACTCACACAATTACCAAGTCTGGGGTTTGAACTACTACCTAACTGGTTTATCACTACAGCAGTACGCAGTTATGGGATGTGCCATGGAGATTCCTGAGCTACGGCTCTCACAAAGGTGTATTTCACATTGGATGACCTCAGCAGGCTTGTCATAATACTACTATGGGGTGGGCGGTGTGTGCATGGTCCATAACCCATTCGTGTAGGGGTTGACATGCTACATGCGGGCACACACGGGGTCATATGTCACAGGTATGTGTATACAGCTGCTAGATAACTACTTCCTTGTACAGTCATGTTGCACAGCCGGCACGAGCACCACATAGTTTGTCATGCTGACAGATGCTGATGGCTAGTATCTGCAGTGAGTGACATCTACACCTCATGTGTTTGTAGGCCTTTGGTTGTGTGCTGGAAGGGACAGTCCCGGATGGGTCCTTGTCATGGTGGCCATCTTCCACACATCTATGTCTGTCTACTTTTGACTTATTATAGTGTGTTGTCCTTACATATATGTCTGTATTCCTATCCACTGTGTGTGCAAGGCAGGAGTGGTGCATACTGACATGTGTCTGCACTAGGAACTGTGACTGCCAGATATGTCTGGTCCAGAGGTGTTTGCAGACATGGCCTTCATGTGTTTAAGTGTGTGAGCATGCCCAGTATGGCCATCTGTATTGCATGTGTGGATCATGTCCAGGTTGTTTGTACTGCGGTGCTGACCTTTGTGCTGTACACCGACAGGTAGCATGCTGTGTCTGCAGGGTATCCATCAGTCATTTGGCATGTACTGTTGCTACATTTCTGCATAGCGGGGAGGGGGGGATACCTGACTGTTTCAACATTTCTACACAGGAGTGGGGGGCACACCTGACTGTTACTATAAGTGTACATAGGATGGAGGGCACACCTGACACTTCTACACATTTGCTAGGACTGTACTGCTATGTTGGGTACTCCATTTCAGTCTGTAGTCTTACCTATCTTGCTGGCTAGAGGCATACCAGTGTACTACAGATCCTAGCTTTCACTGCCTACATATTAGTTTCTGACTTCCTAGCCTTCACATCTTACATCCAACTGCCTGGCCTGCTGTAATCTGTCTGTGTAGGCCTGGGGGGGTTACACATAGGCATCATTCAGAGGCCATAGTGCAGCATTTGTTTGTGTTTGTCTACACCTATCCTGCAGGCTGTAACAGTTGTTGGGTATGTGACCCCCCCCCCAACTAGCATGTATGAGTCACTTACCTTGTGGGTGTCCCAGTATTGAGGGTGGTGCTGCGGGGCTGCCTATGTCAGATGAACAGAGTACACTACCTATACATGGTTGAGCACAAGTAGTGTCATGTTTGGCATCCCTTTTACTGTATGTGCGAGTCGGAGAAAGGTGACATTCCCTGGGTTCCTACTGTGTCAGTGCATGTGCTATGCGTTGCCGCTTTGCCAAGGCTAGGGCATACTGGGCATGCCTCCTTCTGCCTACTGGGGCAGACTCAGGTTGTTCCTCTTCCGAGTTACTCTGTGCCTGTGCAGGCCTTGGCAATGGTAGGGGGGGCTGTGTGGCCCTGCCCCATGCTGTTCCTGCTGCAGCTGTTTCCGCAGGATCATACTGTGTAGCATGGCACATACAAGGACAATTTGGGTACATGTAGTTGGTGAGTACTGCAAGGTTCCACCAGATGTGTCCAGACACCGGAACCATGACTTGAGCATCCCAAACACATGCTCTGTTACGATTCATGTTTGTGCATTTGCCTCATTATGGAGTTCTTGTTCGGGTGTCTGTGCATTTCTGATGGGTGTCATCAGCCACGGCTCCAGTGAGTATCCAGCATCCCCCACTAGGTGACCGTTTGAGATGTCCCCCTTTGCAAATCTGTGTACAGCTGCGTCAGATGCCAGATGTGGTAATCGTGGTAGCTTCCAGGGCAGCCAGCACACACATTCATTATTATGATCTGGGCATTGCACACGACCTGGCAGGTGATGGAGGGGAAGCCCTTGCGGTTGATGTAGACCCTACTCTGCTCACAGGGTGGTGCTTTGATGTGTATGTGGGTGCAGTCTATTGCACCTACTACCTCAGGGTATTCTGCTATTTGATGGAAGAGACACATATTGCTGGCCAATGCCTCACGGGTGATGGGGAGATATATGTGCTCACCAACACATGCTGACATGGCATCCAGGAACTGGTGAAGTAACCTGGATGTTGATGCCTGTGATATCCCCATCATATCCCCAGTTGGCCTTTGGAAGGTACCTGTAGCTAGTATTCGTAGGCCTACACATACCTTGGTATCCACTGGGATGGGTTCCCCTCTGTTAGTTCTGTGTGTGAGGCGTGGCCGGCACAGCTCAACAATCTGCTGTAGGAGGTCCTTGTCCACCCTATAGCACTCCACTATCTGCAGCTCATGTAGCCCTTGGTAGGTTACCCTGGGTCTGTACACTCTTCTCCGTCTCCTCACTGTGGGTTGCTCAGCAGCATTCACATCCTCACCACCCTCAGCCGCTTGCACATGCTGGTTTATGATAGCAAATGTAGCCCCTAACATTATTTCTCTTGCTTTCATTTTCTAAAATTTCCCCATTTGTATACACCGGTGGTACAGAGTTATTGGGAATAACAAGGGGGAAAGGTGTTTGCATAGTTTATAGTGGTGTGCTGGGCTGGGCTGCTGTCTGATTGGCTATTTCTGATACATTTCACATGTCAGCTAAGCTAGTTCTCCTTGATTACCTTCCTACTGTTGTTTTCCCTTCCCATTGCCTCTCTGTTTAAGCCTGTGTGCACCACACAAACAGAGTGCTCAAATGTGCACAGAGCTGCTATTTCCTGGTTTAACTTCCTTTTTCTTCCTGTGAAACCCGGTGCGCAGCACGCACACCCGCTTACACTTTGTAAGGAGTGCTAGGCAGTTTGGACACACCTTTAGCTTTGCTGTGCTAAGCTAGGAGCACTCCCAAGCCACAGGGCTCCAATTTACTTACAGTATGCCTGACACACACCCCCATGATGTCACCTATATCCTAGTCTTGCACCCAGCTATTTATACTCTTACACTCTTGGGACCTGCCCCACACCCTGGGGAAATATGTAATTCACTGTCCTTCCCCTCATTTGCATAGGATTGCCACCTAATGCATAGTTACATGTCCCACACTGAGCCTCCCTCCTCAGCATTACTCACTGGCCATGTTGTCTTATGCCTGCCATTGATTTGCATGGCAGAATACTGCTTTTAGTTAGAATGCTCATTATAAGTTTATTTTTTATATTCCCTCCGATCCCGTTTGCGCGCCACTGCCCTATGCTTCAACAGCCAAGATCGGCAAAAAAAAAATTAAAAGTTGATTTTTTTAGTTTTGAAACAGTTTGCAATGCCAATGGCCTTATACTTGGCCACTGGCATGCTTCCTCAATGATATGCAGCCTTTATTTTGAGCTGTCATAACTCCGTTTTGTAGTTTGCAGAAATGTACTCGGTTACTAACCGAGTACATTTCTGCAGACTGCACTCGTCCTGCACTGCCAGCTGCCAGCTTCCTGGATCACAAATTACCCTAATTTGCATGGTTTTCACCTGCAAATGAGGATAATTTGCATACAGGAGCTCGGTCCGTGCAGGATTAGCCTAAGAGCTCACATGCACGTCCCTGGAGCTCGTTCCTGGATCGCACGTCGGCCATATTGCCGAAAATAGCTCTTAGACTAATCCTGCACACTATAAAGGGCTTCGTAAATCCAGGGGAAAATAAAACAAAAAACATTCATCTGTTCTGTGTTTTAATTTGCAAAGATAACTTCTGCTCCTGTTTGACGCAACCCTCAATAACTTAAGTTTTGCTTTTTTCTGATTAAGATTTTGGTATCTCATTCTTTACATGAATGTAATTCTAATAATAATAATTTGTTCTTTTCCCCCACTCTCCATAACTTGCATATTATATATGTGCAGTTGTTTACAATATTATGTTTGTAACACCTTGTATATGTATACAGCTTTATAATGCTGTTATTCTTTACAACATAAACTTTATGATCTGTAATTTGTCTCTTTCATATGGTAGGTATGACTTTTCTTTACACTGCAATGTATTTATGTTGTTCTCTTTCTTTTTTTTTTTTGCCTCCTTAAGACTGGCCCAGTGGCTCTCCTATCTGCACACTTTCACCCCATTTTTTCCATGGTTTGAGAGTTTGGCATTCCCAGGCAAGTTCCCTCCAGCTCATTCATTCTTGCCCAGGTAGTCTAATCAGCGTATTTATTAGTGGCAAGTGTCAGGTGGTAGGGCGTGGGCCAACATGATGGTCCTGCAGAGTGGAATACCTCTTCCCTTGCAGCAGCTCTCTGAGCGCCACTCTATGCCACCAGCCTCAAGAAGCATGCCTTTGCATGTTGTGTTGACTACATGCAAATGCATGAGGCAATGCATTCTCATGCTTCATGGGTGCAACACCTAGTGCACCTGCTACATGTCACCCTAGTGGTAAGCCAGAGCTGCCCCCCCCCCCAATAATGGGCAAGCCAGCAGTAGCAAGCTCATTCCCATCCTCCCTGGCCATCAGGCACCTGAGCTGCTAATGAAACCTGGCTCACCTGGGCTTTTATTCCTGTACACCTCCAAAGTTTGCATATGCATACATTTGTTTAGGATCACATAGAAAATGTTCACACACTTTTAGTAACTGTTTAATTTTTAACTCATCAAGCGAGCAAACACAAAATAAATAAATACAAACATACATACATACATACATACATACATACATACATACTGATGATTTACTACACATCAGCAAATCAACTGGCATCAGAAATACTTGGTCTGGGGATCAAAATCTCTTTTACAACTTTAACAGAGGGGTTTGGAGGGACAGGTATATCTCACGGAGGATACCACTGCTATGGAACAGACTCTACATCCACATAAAACAAAGTTCATCCCTCTCTGTATTCAAGTGCAACTTAGATCTATGGATGAGAAACACAAAATTTACCCCAGGACTGTCCCCTGGTATTGCTTCTTTTTGGCAATTGCTTTTCTGAAGTTAAGGCCAAAGTCAAGGGCCTCTGGCTAACCAAATTTGCAGACAACTGCAAATTATGAGCAGTCATAGAATTCCCCACTGATACTAATATTCTCCAGGAAGGGCTGACACAGACAAATAAGTTGTGCCACAGCAACTAACTAAAACTAAATGCCAAGAAATGCCTAAGTTATCTACGCCTTGTAACTATTATATTGACAACATACCCCTAAGAGTCGACTCAGTAGTCAGGGATTTTGGGGGAAACACAGACAGTAATCTAGCATTTGACCATCACATGTCTACAGTAGTGAGGAAATCATTCTATATTGTGCAACTTATAAACAAAGGTACAGCTACGTCCGCATTCATCAGATCTATCAATGAGTAAAATGTCCCCTTTGTTAAGTATTTAAACAGGCATATCCAACAACTGGGAACATTCACACAGGTTCTGCACTAAAAGAATACAGGATGCTAGTAACATATCCTATCCAGACCACTCCAAAGCCCTATCCCGCTATTCTGTTTCATACAGGCTGTTGTGGGGAGATCTATACCTGGGATTGTCAGATCCCACCCTGCTGGACCTCTTGCAGATCCACAAAACAAACAGCACCAGAATTAGCCATTCTAAAGACATAAACCTTGCCTGTGATAGTTCCTCCCTAACCTTATTCAAGTGTAACTTGGACAATTGGATGGGAAAAGTACAGTTTTGTACCTACCATAAATGTAGATGTTCGAGTGCTCATACAGCTACAGTCATTACAGATGGGTTATCCTGCCGTCAGGCGGGTCCTCGGTCGGCCGAATTCCAAAGTCTAGGTCTGGCATCGGTTGTCGTCGCTTCTTCCCTGACGTCAGTGTGGCAGGGGTATAAAAGAGGCAGCCGACACCATTTTCTTCAGTTTTTCTTGCCCCAGATGTCAGGTGCCCCCAGAAGGAAGGCAAAACATAATGTTATGCAAACATGCAATATAGATAAATCAAAAAACAGTAGTTGCAAGCAAATACACCATAAAAGAATACCCCAAATAGGTTGTATGATAAAGGTGTTTGTCATAAGGCCTGTCCTAAGAGGGGACAGAGGGGGGATAACCTGGACTGCAGCTGTATGAGCACTCGAACATCTACATTTATGGTAGGTACAAAACTGTACTATGTTCATCGTGCATACAGCTGCAGTCATTACAGATGGGAAGAATCCCAAAGCTAAGTAAGGGTGGTAGGCACTAAGTGGAACTAGGAGGAGCAAGGATGCCCTGCAAGACTGCTGTGGCAAAGCCCGCTCTAGATTTAGAGTATAGTGGAAGGTGGTAGTGCTTGGAGAAAGTGTGCACTGAACTCCAAGTAGCTGCTTCCAAAATGTCCTTGGTAGGGACCCCCCTGAGGAAAGCTGCAGAGGTAGCTGTGGCCCTGGTGGAGTGGGATCTGATGTATGCAGGCACAGTTTTTCCATGAAATGAGTAATAAAAGTGTATGCAGTGGGCTATCTTTTTTGAAATTGTCTGTTTCGAAATAGCCTTTCCTTGAGCACCTGTAGCATAGGACACAAAGAGTTGCTCAGATTTCCTGAATGGCTTTGTTCTGTCCAAATAATAACGAAGTTGTCTGTGAATGTCCAAGGAATGTAGTAGTCTTTCCCCTTTGTTCTGTGGATTTGGATAAAAGGTAGGTAAGTGGATAGTCTGATTCAAAGCTACACTGGATACTACCTTTGGCATAAAGGTAGGGTTGTTTCATAAGGAAACTCTGTCCTGACGGAAAATGATGAATGGTTGCACAGCCATGAGGGCCTGTAGCTCCTAAACCCTGCGTGCTGAGGTGATAGCCAGCAGGAAGGCTGTTTTCCATGACAAGTATTGTAGCTCTGTTGAAGAAGCTGGCTCAAAGGGGGGAAGGGTCAGCTTTTCCAATACGAAGTCGAGGTCCCAAGCTGGAACTGGTGGTTTCCTTGGGGGTTTTATATTTTTTGCCCCTCTGAGGAACTGCCTTAAGAGAAGATGTGAGAATAAAGGAGGGTCTGTGTTGTATTGTACAGAAATGGCTGCAGCGTGGATCTTGATGGAGGAGAAGGAAAGTCCACTGTTCAACATCTCAGCTAGGTACTGTAAAATTTGAGGTATATTTATTACCCAAGGATTCTGGCCCTTTTCTTGATTCCAGGAACAAAATCGTTTCCATTTGGCGGAGTAGGCTTTTCAAGTAGAAGGTCTTCTGGCCTCCAAGATGACATCCTGCACATCCTTGGAGAGGAGAGTCTGTTGGGAAATTAAGGAATTCTCCATGCAGCTAGATTTAGGGTTTTGAGCTGGCTGTGAAGGGTTTTGTAGTTGTGCTGGGACAACAGAAGAGGGACTAGAGGTAGGATCCATGGTGGGGAGTGTGTCAGGCTCTTTAGGAGCAGATACCAGTGTTGTCTTGGCCAGTCTGGAGCAACGAGAATCATTTGTGGCCTCTCTGCTCTGGCTTTTAATAGAACTTTGGTCAGTAGAGGAAGGCATAGACTGTCAATGTTGTCCAATTGAAAGAGTGTGCGTCCACTTTCCAGGCCTGTGGATGATAGGTCCTTGAACAAAATTTTTTCAACTGGTAATTTCTGTGGGTGGCAAATAGATCTATGTCTGGCTGTCCCCATGCCTGAGTTATCTTTGTGAAAACTTGAGGATGCAACTTCCATTCGTGTGGATCTGTCATATTTCTGCTTAGGTTGTCTGCCAGTGTGTTTTCCTTCCCTGGCAGGAATTGTGCCTGTAGTTGAATTTGCAATTCCAGTGCTGTGTTCCATAGGGTCATGGCTTGCCTGCACAGGGGGTATGAATGAGTTCCCCCCTGTTTGTTTCTGTACCACATGACTGTGGTGTTGTCTGTCCTTATCAATAACTGGCCTGGATGCAGTAGGTCTTTGAAGGTCATAAGAGCATTTTGCACGGCTAGCATCTCCTTTTGGTTGATGTGTAGATGCTTCTCTTTTTGGGACCATTTTCCCTGAATGCACTGATCTGCCATGTGTGCTCCCCAGGCGTAGTCTGAGGCATCTGTTGTGATGATTTGAGTTGCTTGAGGTACACAGAAAGGGAGACCTGTGTTTCTTTGGCATGCTTGAGCCCACCACAAAAATTCCTTTTGAAGGCATGGAATGAGTGGTATAATTGTTTCCAAGCTGTGGCTGTGTTGAGACCATAAGTTTTTTAGGTACCATTGAAGTTTCCTCATATGCAGCTTTGCACATGGGATTAGTAGGATGCAAGATGCCATGAATCCCAGAGCCTGCAGGACTTTCCTTGCAGTTAGCCTGGTGAAAGTTGCCATTTTGCTGAAGTATTGAGACAGTTGCCCTTGTTTGTCTGGCGTGAGGTAGGCCATCTGGGTGATTGTATTCAAGCTGGCACCCAGGAAAATTATCTGTTGAGAAGGTATTAGTTTTGATTTTGTTTTGTTCACTGTGTATCCCAGGAAGTTTAACAGTTTTATTACAAACGCCAGATGCTGCAATAGAGTGTCCTTGCTGTCCGCTTGGATCAGGCAGTCGTCCAGATATGGGTAGATTTGTATTTCTTGTAGTCTGCAGAAGGCAATTACTGATGCCAGGCATTTCGTAAACACTCTGGGCGCAGTAGATAAGCCAAAGGGCAATGCAGAGAATTGGTAATGGGTTGAACCTGCAAGAAATTTGAGGTATCTTCTGCAGTCTTGTCTGCTAGGGACATGCAGGTATGCCTCCTTGAGGTCCAATGTTACCAGCCAAGACTCCTTGCCCAGCATGGGAAGAAGCTGCTGTAATGTGAGTATCTTGAATTTTGGCACCTGTAGATATGTGTTTAGGATGGATAGGTCTAAGTTAGGTCTCCAATCTTTGTCTTTCCTTGGTACCAGGAATAGTCTGGAATAAAAACCTTGACCTTGTTCTTTTGCAGGTACCTCTTGAATCACTTTCATATCCATGAGAGCGGAAATTTGTCTTTGTGCCTCTGCCCTTTGATTTTGTGGCAGGTTTGGCATGCCTCTCATTTTGGAAGGGTGTGAAAGTGGAACCTGTAGCCTCTGTCTATAATGTCCAGAATCCATTTGTCTTTTGTAACAATATGCCAATTTTTTGAAAATAATGCCAGTTTTCCGCCCAAAGGTGCTGCCATTAAAGCTTTGCTTGGCAGGTATAGGGGGAAGTCATTGTGTCTGTTTTCTAAATGACTGTGTTCTATCTTCTCCACCTCTTGGGGTTGGTGCTTGCCACTGTCTTGCTCTGCAAGATCCTTGAGGTTGCCCTCTACCCCTTGGGCGTCTGTATCTGCCCCTTTGAGGTCTGTCCGTGGTTGGAAAGGACCATTTTTTTGAAGGCTAGTTTCTGCTGAAGCATGGATGTTGTACCTGCAGGAAATCTTTCACTGTTTGCATTGATTTCGCTTTTTCCTCCATTTTCTTTAGTACCTCCTCAGCTTTAACACCAAGCAATACATCTTTTTGAAGTGGTGCATCTAATAATTTTGCTTTGACATGATCTGGTAAGGTTTGCTCTTTGAGCCAAGCATGTCTACGTATAACAGACCCCGTAACAGCAGCTCTACATGAGGTCTCTAAAGCATCAAAACCACACTGCAAGGTATGTTTACTCACTTGCTCTGCATCATGCAACAAATCCTGCAACTCTTTCAAATCTGGTTGTTCTGTTTGTGTCATTTTGCTTTTCAACTGAGATAACAAAAACTGTTGGTACTTTAACATATGGAATTGACAGTTTAATGCCCTCATGGTTAAAGTGGCAGAGGTATACATCTTTTCCCCCCACCTTTCTAATGCTCTGGAATCTCTCTCTGAAGGTAAAGGGTTTTTAGCAGTAGAGGCCTTAATTCCCTTGGGACCCTGTGAAATTGTTTCTGGGTCAGCAGTATGGCTTTTATAAAGGAACTGGTGAGAATCAGGAACCCAGTAATACCTGTCTGGTTTAACAGGGGCTGGAGGTAAAGAATCAGGATTAAGGCTGGCTTCTGTGTACACATCATCCAAAATATCTAAAACAGGAGGGATAGCCAGGGGCCTATGCTGGGGGAGCAGTAGAAATCCCCTGAGCCTTTTCTTGGAATCTGAGTAATCTTGGCCTTCCCAGTGAAAGTGTTCCCTCAATGTATGCAGGGTTTCCCCAAAAGAGTAGTCCTCAGGGGGGGAGACCGAGGGAATAGACTCCTTAGCATCAGAGTCTTCGAAAGGGGAATAGGCGTAATCCTGGTCCTCAGAGTGTTCTGAGGTAATAGAAGCCTGGTCTGAGGAAGGGTAGTCTTCCTCTAGTCTGGGTCTTTTGTCAGAGGGGGGTTGAGAACCCCTGATGAGAGTAATCAAATCCTCAGCCATTTTAAGCATCTGCTTTTTAGGCATGGGGCCTTGAGAGGAGGTCTGAGGACCCTGTTTTTTAGTTTTCATGGCTGCTTTAGATTTAGTGAAGGATTTAATAGAGAAGGTGGAAGGCCTGAAGACACCTTCAGAAATGGCAGGCCTGACGAAATTTTGAGTTTCCCCGCCAAGAGTGGCGTCGGTATCTGCAGTAGGAATGGAGACCGAGGAGCCTGCAACCTCGGGTACTGAAGTCACCGGTAATGTAGTTTCATCGGTACTCAGGGGCTGCGTAGGCACCTCGCTGAGAACCGGAGAACCAGTAGTCGGCCTAAGCGTGGTCTCAGTACTCGGTGCGGACCTCGGATGTCGGTCCTTATCTTAGCGTCTTTTTCTCAAAACTGGTGTCGGTGTATCCGACAACATGATATAATTAAATTTTTTGCCAAAATAATGAAGGGCGAACTCCGCCTGGCGCTTAATAGTGCGCTTGTTGAATCTAGCACAAAAACGGCAGGCCGAGACATCGTGGTCTGGGCCTAAGCAAGGTATACAGAAAGAGTGGAAATCCTTATGCGGTATTTGCTTCCCACAAGAAATGCAATTATTAACGTTGTCTGACATCGGTCTGAGGCAAGAAAAGTTTCCCCAACGAGGTACTTAGCTTTAAAGAAGACTTCGGCTGAAATACTTTCGTAAATCTCAGGAGCTGGCCAACCGGCACTTGCGAACTGCTTCTGCTTCGGGCACCGCGCGGCAAGAAAGACTGAAGAAAATGGCATCGGTTGCCTCTTTTATACCCCTGCCGCACTGACGTCAGGGAAGAAGCGACGACAACCGACGCCGGACCTAGACTTTGGAATTCGGCCGACCGAGGACCCGCCTGATGGCAGGATAACCCATCTGTAATGACTGCAGCTGTATGCATGATGAACATCAAGAAATTTATCACTGATGTCTCTAATGGACACAGGCAACTGGTCATCTCCCAGGCGCCTGCTTGTAAATGTTTCATCTCCCACATCCCTGCTTACACTTATCATGGGTACCAGAACTTGTCAGAGATTTGGGATGCATAACTAAGCTTAAAAAGTCCTAGTACACACCTATGAACCTATATCCCATGCATGGATTGCATCAAATTATCTATGGTACGATCCCAGTTATTCTCATTAGGGGTAATATATAATTATTGTCCATGGGATGGGTTGGGCCAATCTATAATCACATGGGATGGGTTATTTCCAGCATAAAAACTGAAACTGGCTGGGTTTTAAGTGGTCCTCAAGGGCAGCTAGCCTAGTACTTACCTATGAATCTAAATAATATAACTGTCACTGCTGGACTTCTGTGAAATCTAACAATGTTTTTCTGTCCCTAAAGTAGGACAACAGTGCAGAAAGGCATTTATCAGCTTACAGCTACACATGGCACTTTGAAGGTTAAGCTGCCTTTTCATCTAAATGAACTTCATGAGATCTAAATGAACTTCATGAGCTTTTTCATTTACTGATCAGGGCATTCCCCATGTATTTTTTTGATACTAAACTTACTCCATGAATAAACAGCACGCTATTATTAGCTGTTTTTGTTTTATAACAAATGTGTTTTTACAAGTAAAAAAAAAGTTTTTTTTCCATCTGTACTATGTACTATAGTTAAACTTTCATGATATAATTAACTACATTTTCAATTCTTGTGCTAAAGTTATTTTGTAAACATTTTACAAAACCAGCATCAATGCATCAGTGTGTCAGTGTTTTGCTGATTAACATTTGGCTTACATTAAGATGGTGATACGTGTAAATATCAATACTGTAATCATATTCTTTAGGCTACAAACATTTAAGACATGAGCTTGTTACAGACACATACCTTTTTGTTTGAGATTCCCGTTTTCCAAACAAATATGAAACTCTTCTACAGGCTTTTATATGGGCAGGAAGGGCAATGTACAATTAATTGTCTACTACCTGATTCTCCATTAAAGCACCATCTCCTTGCTAGTGGACCAAGTGATGCAGTACTCAATCTTTGCAGTGTACTACCTATATATACTGATGTCATCAGCAATGTTCTCACCCTTATTGGCATTCACTTGAGCATATGCACATTTGTAAGAGACATGCTAAGATCACTGCTTGACTGCTGTTGTTTTGCTATGTTTCTAAGTCTAACATGTGTGTCGATCACTGGCCACTATTTAGGAGATTACATTTGCTCTATGTTAGTGGTGGTGATGGCGTAGATACAGCAACATCATATAACCTATGTTAGTGGTGGCAATGGCGTAGATACAGCAACATCATATGACTCTATCATGTACCCTGTCAAGACAAGACCACAAAGTGTTGGCTGCGAGTAACCCAACAATCTTGTCAATAAAATGAGTAAAGTGACAACACTTCCAGGCACTCCCATGCCAGTGATGAAGATCTTAGCACACCTGTCAATTCACTGGCCCATTATGGGAACTAACAAGCTCCACTGCTGCAAACTGTGTGTACATCTTGCATGTAGACAATACAAAAATTAATTTTACATTGAACAAAGATTTAAAATAAGTATTTTAGGGAGACAAGCTTAAATGTAACACATTTTTGAATGATATATTATCACTTGTGTATGATTTCTGTGTCGTATTTAAAAATGAAGACTGGAGCATTTCAGGGATTTTTCCTTTTACTGAGACAAAGTAAACAAAGTGAATACACTTAATTAGCATGGAGCAGAATAAGGGGAGGGGGTGTAAAAAAAATTTTCAGTAACCTTTGGGTGAAACATCAGTTTTACTACAAATGCATCTTTTTGTGATCACACTTAATAGAGTAGTTATCACAGAAGATAAGCATTTCTGTCACCGAGACATTTTTAAATAAACATGCTATTTTGACAAGTGGAAATGTTGGGTAACAAAAGAAATGAAAAGAAATGGAATTTCATAAGGTGAGACAATGTACTGCATAGGTTCATAGGTAGGTACTAGGCTATCGGCCCAAAGGCCTAAGTAAGCCTAGCCAACAAGGTTCCCTGACTTACGCCACCCAAGAAAGTTATTTTCCTGTGCCACTGTCAAGCAGAGCCACAGAAGTGATCCCCTGGGGTGTATTTCCTATTTCCCATCCACTCATCAAGATTTTTCTTGAAGAGTGCTAATGAGGAACTTTGCTTGACATAGATGGGTAGCTTGTTCCAGAGTATGGGAAGTCTCTGGGACAGGAATCTATCCCCTCCAGCATGTCCTGTTTATTGTGGTGGCAAGGATTAGGTCACTAGAGCATGTAGCTCGGAGGGATTGGGATTTCTTTAGGTGTAGCATGTCCAACAGCTCTGGGTTTGACATAGCTTTATATGTTAGGCAGAGATCACATCGGAGTAGGTGACATGCTACAGAGTAAAGCTGGATTTTTTTTGAGATGGTCAGTGTAGGGCATCTGTTTGAGGCCAGTAATCCTCTTTGTGAGGTACTTCTGTGGCCTTTCCAGCTGCTGCAGATGTCTTGTGAGGTACATTCCAAAAGGGGCATTGTACTCTATAATGGGTCTAATGAGTGTCAAGTAGAGGGGAGCAATGAGCTCTTTTTTCCTGAATGAGAACCCTTTTGTGATGAGGTGTGCCACATAGAAGGACTTCCTGACTACTGTGGTGATGTAATTATCAAAGGAGAGACTACTGTCCACCTGGGTCCCAAGGTCTCTTATCACACATTTGGTGCTAAGTAGACTGCTGCCTATGTGGTAGTTCATGGGTACACAGTTTTTACCAAAGGGGATGACAATGCACTTTTTGGCATTGAGCTTGAGGCCATGGCTCCGACACCAGGTATCTGTCTCAGTGAGGCCTTTCTGTAGGATGTCTACATCATTTGGGGACTTGACTATGGCTCCTAGTTTGCAGTCATCTGCAAACTTCATTAGCCAGAGGCCTTCTGTGTTAGCCTGTACTTCAGAGAAGTAGATACCAAACAGGAGAGGTTCCAGGACTGAACCCTGTGGTACTCCACTTGTCACTGGTTTTAAGTCAGATTTGGAGTCTGCAACTTTTACAGTGTGGGTCCTGTCAGTGAGCCAGTTGGCAACCCATCTTGTGACGTAGGGATTTATACCTAGTTTAGTGAGTTTAGCTATAATTCCAGAATGGGGGATGGTGTCGAAAGCCTTGGCGAGGTCAAGATAGGCTGTGTGAACCACCTTACCCTTGTCTACAGCTTTGGTGACTACCTCAAAGAAATCGATCAGGTTCAGGAGGCATGATCTGCCTTTCACAAACCTGAACTGGGTCGGGTCCAGAGTTTGGAGGTTACCAATGTCTTTGTTTATGAGTTCCATGATGATATGTTCCATGGCCTTGCAGACCATGCTCATCAGGCTAATAGGGTGATAGTTCCCGGAATCAGTGGTGACTCCCCCTTTGTGGAGTGGGATAACTGTTGCTGTGCGCCATTCAGTGGGCATAAAGCCTGATGTGAGGCTATGATTGAACATGGTACTTAGGTGGGGAGCCAGTTTGTTCTGAAGATCGTGTAAAACGCAGCCTGGGATGTTGTCCGGTCCCATGGATGCTGTGTTTTTGGTTTTAGAGAGTGCAGCTTTTACCTATGTAGTTGTGATTACAGGAACTCTGCATATTTCCTGTATAGATATGGGCCCTTTAGGGGGTGGGGGGGGTAAAGTTAGCACTAGACCTGTCTGCTAGGATGTCGGCAATATCAGTTGGTTCTGTAATGTTCGTGCCGCTGTGCTATAACTCAGAGAAGATCTGGGTGTTGCCATTGAGATTCTTGACATAGCTATAGAATGCTTTGTGGTTGCCCTTGGAATCAGTGGTGATTTTGTTTTCCTAGCTAGCTTTGGAGGATCTTATAAGGGATCTCAGCTTCTTACTGAGGCTGACCAGGGAGCTCCTCCACTCATGGGATTTTACTCTCTTTTGCAACAGTTTCTTCCTTCTGTTGTACAGTTTGTTTATGGCAGGGGACCACCAGATTGGCTTCCTTTTTTTGTAAGATAGCGTCTTGGTTCTGTTTGGGATAGCATGATCCATGCACTCGTGTAAGTGCTTACAGAGTGCATTTATGTAGGATTCAGCAGTCGTAACTGTATTGTCCATCTGCATGGGTGTCATGAAGTTCACCACTTCTGTCTTAAGAAGCATGAAGTTGGCTTTGGAGAAATTTTTTACCATGGTTTCCTTAATGGGGGTTGGGGGCGGGTTGTGGATATCTAGGGTGATTAGCTTATGGTCGGATTGGACCAACAAGGAGTTGACTTCAGGTGTGGAACACCATTCACTCATGTTGGTAATGACTAGGTCTATGATATTATTGCCCCTTGTGGGGGTGTGGATAAGTTGATCCAGAGCAATGGAATTTATGAATTCCAGAAAGCATTGAGCGAAGGAGTTGGTACATGAGTAGTTTTCCCAGTTAATGGTAGGGTAGTTGAAATCGTCCATTATTAGGGTGTTTGGTTGAACCCTAATATTTTGCATTATATCAAGAAAAGATGAGTGGGAATCCTTGGGCTTGGTGGGGGATCTGTAGCAAGCTACAATTTGGATTGCAGTTTTGCCCAGAGTTAGTTGCACTTGGATAACCTCGGATGCATTATGTTGCGCAACTAGCCTGGAGGTGTGGATATCCTTAATGAATATGGACACACCTCCGCCTTTGGTGTTCTGGTCCAGGTTACATGGCTGAAAAATGTGGTATGAGTTATAGCCTGGTAGTGCAGGAGTGCTCTCTGGAGCCTTGAATCAGGTCTCAGTCACTGCACAGATATCGATCTTCTCCATTTTAAGGAGTGCCTCGAGCGAGTGCATTTTGAGATTTACACTTCTAGCATTGAGTAGCATTACTCTCAGTTTTTGCTTGCCTGTTCATATTACGGTGGTGAATTTGTCATTTGAACCTTGCCTAAAAAGGCACTATTGGGGCGGCAAGAGCCTTAGCCAGTATTCGGAATCCCAGGGGCGACAGGTGCAGGCCATCTCTGGCAAAGCATCCTGGTCTGTCGACCATGTCGTCCCAGGCAGACAGATACTGGATCCCCTTAGAATGACATCAGAAGCTTAGCCAATTGTTGAAGTCAATCATTTTGTCCTTGTACTGTGGTATCATTCTGGGTGATGGCAGAATGCTACTCAGGGCTAGGGTCATACCTGCCTGGGCTGCAAGATCGGAGAGCTCTTCCATGTCTCTTTTCATGTAGTCTAGGGAGGTAAGTCTCAGGTCGTTCACACCAACATGGACAATGACAGAGTCATATTTATACTTGTTGTGGAGTGACCTGAGTGCATGGGTTATGTGGCAGATCCTGGCACCCGACAGGCAGCTGACAGTAACCTTCTCCTTGTTTAGCCTGGTGAGTGGGACACCGTTGTGCCTAACTATAGAGTCACCTATGACTAGTGTCTTGGGTACGTTGTTTTCCCTTATGGGCTGTGGCTGAGTGGCACACTGGGTCTGTTGGGCTATGTGTCATTTGAGTTGTGTTGTGGGGGTGGAGGTTGTTGCGTTTCTGCTTTGGAGGTCTCTGTTGCTTGAGCAGATTATTATTGAGAGCCTCTGCAGTAGGGGCGGGCAACTGCAAAGTCACGAAGTATAAGAACAAGACACCAATAGGGAGGGTGGGTGGGAATACATCACCAATATAAATAATAAACAAATGTATAAATACAGCATAGTGAAAATTAAGTTGCAAAAAGTGTACTTATCAGTTTACACATGATCATAAAGTTGCTGTATAGGTTTTTGTCAGTGTTAAATAAATAAATACATGACTTGTGCTACTAACTCTATGCTGCGGAGGAATGGACCCCACATCTCACCATCAAACTTTCATGACAGCATGAGTACCATGGAGTTCAGTGCCACCCTGGGGATCTACTTAAAAAGCAAAATATCTCCTACAGTCCCCTGGTCACCAATGAAGATCAGTATGCCTGGCATCTAACCAGTCTGCTTGGGGACCTAGAATATTCCACTGCTGCAAACGGAAATAGGGAAAACCAGAGCAGTGACAAGAAGCAAAAGATTAACTGAAGGCTGAATTTAAACTGCAGAGCATGGAGTGATGTGAACATACATTAACTGAAGAATGTGTATCTTGAAATCTCAGTACAAAAGTTCAGCAAGAAGGAACAACAGTGACATTGTCCCTGTGAAAGTGTGAAGTGTTAATCTCCTACCAATCACCAGGCATGTTCCATGTGCAAGTGTGAAGCACTAGTCTCCTGTTATTCACCAAAAGAGGTCCATGTGCAAGTGTGAAGCATTAGTCTCTTGTTGATCACCAAGACTGATTCATGTGTAGGTGTGACACATTAGTATCCTGTTGATCACCAAGAGTGGTACATGTGTGCTTGTGAAGCATTAGTCTCCTGTTGATTGCCAAGAGTGGTCTGTCTGCATGTGTGAAGCACTAGTCTCCTGTTGTTCACCAAAAGAGGTCCATGTACACATATGAAACATTAGTCTCATGTTGATCACTAAGAGTGATCCATGTGTAGGTGTGAAGTGATAGTCTCCTGTTGATCACCAAAAGTGATCGATATGGACATCTGAAGCATCAGTCTGCTGTTGATCATTAAGAGTGATCTATGTGTATATGTGAAGCATTAGTCCCCTGTTGGTCACTAATGTGTGATCCATGTATACGTGCTAAATATTAGTCTCCTGTAGATCACCAAGAGTGACCCATGTGTACATCTGAAGCACTAGTCTCCTGTTCATAGATTCATAGAAAGTTACTAGGCTAGTGTCCTAAAGCCTTTATAAGCCTAGCCATGTTAATCCCAGGTTTTCCCAATTGTCCTTGGTTAGATGGATGTACTTTACAGATCAACACTGACTATCCCTGTCCATGAGAGACATGGTTGCCACTCCAGGGTGAATTTGTGGTCACCCATTTATTTGTCCAGGTTGCTTTTGAATAGGGTCATTGAGGAGCTCTTAAACCAACGTGACTGAGCAAACTATTAAAACAAATAAAGCTCACGGATGTCACTCGGAAAAGATTTAATTCACCACAAACAAAAATAAAATAAATTAATACACGTGTAATAGTAGTACTTAGCGCTTTCACCCTACATAACATAAGGGCATCTTCAGAGTACAAATACTAATTGGAACATACTGCATTTAAATAAAAAAACAGTAACCAAAGTCGTCTTTGATAGGTTGTACAATTAACTAACCATCAGGAATTTAAAAACATATATACCTAATTTAAGTATATATCACAGTGTTTATATATAAAACAATTTATCAACTAATGTAAACATATATATCTGATTCTCGTAACATGTATTCCCTCACTACACCTAAGGTATTCACTCAACCTGTAAAAATTGTAATAGTAATAAAAATAATATTAAAATTCAATAAAACATATTTATACATATACATATATACAACCAGAGAAGGAAACAGACAAAGAGGTTTCACCATTCATATAGTACTGTAAAAGTAGAATGTTAAAACATATACTAATATGTATAAATATGTTTTATTGAATTTTAATATTATTTTTATTACTATTACAATTTTTACAGGTTGAGTGAATACCTTAGGTGTAGTGAGGGAATACATGTTACGAGAATCAGATATATATGTTTACATTAGTTGATAAATTGTTTTATATATAAACACTGTGATATATACTTAAATTAGGTATATATGTTTTTAAATTCCTGATGGTTAGTTAATTGTACAACCTATCAAAGACGACTTTGGTTACTGTTTTTTTATTTAAATGCAGTATGTTCCAATTAGTATTTGTACTCTGAAGATGCCCTTATGTTATGTAGGGTGAAAGCGCTAAGTACTACTATTACACGTGTATTCATTTATTTTATTTTTGTTTGTGGTGAATTAAATCTTTTCCGAGTGACATCCGTGAGCTTTATTTTGTTTTCATTGAGGAGCTCTGTTTCACGTGAATTGGAAGTTTATTCCAGAGCAGCAGCAATCTCTGGGAGAAATACCTGTCTCTCCAGCATGTTCTGTTAATGTCATTGGCAAGGCTGAGATCCCTACAGAGACTGACTATAGTGCCATTTGATTTGTGGATGTGCAGCATTTCACTCAGGTCGGGGTCAGAGATTGCCCTGTAGGCTAGGCACAAGTCACCTCTCAGTAACTTATATGATACAGAGTAGAATTTACAGGACTTTCAGTCTACCCATGTAGGTCATGGTTTGGAGACCCTGTATTTTCTTAGTGAGAAACCTCTGTGGTCTCTCTAGTTGCTGCAAATGTCTGGTGAGATACATGCAGAAGGGGGCATTGTACTCTGTTAATGGTCTGATTCAGGTCAAGTAAAGTGGGGTTATAACATCATTAGACCTGGATGTGATGCCTTTACATATGAGATGTGCAATGTAGAAGGCTTTCCCTAACACCGTGGAAACCTTGTGATCAATGTTCAGATTGCTGACAGCCTGTGTTCCCAGATCTCGCACCACTGGATTTGAACTTACAGAGGTGCTGTCAATATTGTAATTAATGGGGAATTCCACTTTGCCTAACAGGATAATAGTGCACTTTTTTACATTTGGTTTTAGGCCATGACTTTGGCAGCAGTCATTTGATTATGTTAGCCCCCCTCCTTTAGTAGGTTAACATTGCTGGGGGACTGAATGATTGTGCCTAGTTTACAACTGTCAGGGAAATTAGTAAGCCAAAGGCTGTCTAATTTAGCCTGGACTTCCAAGAAATCGATTCCAAATAGTAAAGGGCACAGTACAGATCCTTGCGGTATGCCACTGGTGATGGGTCTACTGGTAGAGATGGAGTCATCAACCTTAACAGTATGTGTTCTCTTGGTGAACCAATTAGCTATCAATCTAGTGATGTACGGGTTAACACCTAGCTGGGAGAGTTTTTCAATGATACTTGACTGGGGGATTGTGCCAAAGGCTTTGGCTAGGTCCAGATAGACAGTATACACTGTCATACCTTCATCCAGGGCTTTGGTGACTTTCTCAAAGAAATCTACGAGGTTCAGTAAGCATTACCTACACTTAAACTCAAATTGGCTTGGGTCTAGAATTTGAAGGTCATCTATGTCCTTGTTAATAAGGTTCATGATGATCCTTTCCATGGCCTTCTACATGAGGCTGGTTAGACTTATAGGTCTATAGTTCCCAGGGTGAGTTGATGGCCACCCTTTATGCATGGGGATTACTGTTGCTGTTTTCCATCCTGCTGATACAAAGCCAGTTCTCAGGCTATGGTTAAAGAGAACAGCAAGTGGGTCAGCTAGGTCCTGTTTTAGATTGCTTAGTAAGCAGCTTGAGATGTTATCTGGTCCCATTGAGGCCATGTTTTTGGCCTTGGACAGTGCAGATATGACTTGATCTCTAGAGATACTAGGTAGAAAACTGCTGTCAAGTATGTTTTGGGTATGGCTGGTGGGGATAGGGGGATGAAGTTTGCACCAAATCTGTCAGCTAGCAGGTTGGCAATTTCCTCAGGTATAGCGTGAGTGGTACCATCTACTACTATATATACTACCAATTCGGCACATAGCTGGGCACTCCCATTTAGATTTTGGACATAGTTAAAAATGCCTTATGATTGTCCTTGGCTAGGGATGCTACTTTAGCTTCATAAATAGCATTAGAGGACTTTACAAGACTTCTAATTTGCTTGTTCAATCTGTGCAGGGAATTCTTACTCTGCAGAGGAAGTTGCCTCTTGTTCTTGGACATCCGTTTCTTCCTTTTGTTGTACAATCTTTTTATACTACATGTCCACCAAGGTGACTTGTTTTTGGGAGGGCTTGGTTTTAATCCTGTCAGATACAGCAGAATCTGTAAATTTGCCAAAATAATTATACATGGCATTTGTGTACATCTCTGCATAGCAGTCATTATTGCCTGTGATAGTAGGCTGTAGTTTGCTTTGGAGAGGTTCCTTAGTCTTTTTGCTCCTTTGGTGGTGTGGGGACCAATAGTTACTTCAGATGAGACTGACTTATGGTCCAACACTACCAGGGAAGGAATCACACAGGGAGCAGTGCAATGAACACCAATGTTGGTGAGTACTATGTCAAGGACGTTAGACCTCCTTGTGGGGATACAGAATATCTGTTCCAGAGTATTTGCATTGACAAAGTCCTGGAACCTCTGGGCAAGCATGTTTGAACTTGTGCATGTTATCCAGTCGATGGAGGGATCATTGAACTCTCCCATGACTAAGGTGTTGAGCTGTATGGCGAGTTGACTCCAGTAAGTCCAGGTAGGCAATGTGCTTCTCTTGGTTCATGGAGGGGAACCTACAGCTATCAGTGATGCGGTAGGGTGTTTTGCCTATAGATAATTGGGCATGGAGCAGTTTGAGAGAATCATACTGGTTGACCAATCTGGAGGTGTACTTGGTTTTAATGAAAATTGATACACATCCATCTTTGGTTGTTTCATGCTCATTCTGAGGTCTGAATGTGTGGAAGGCACAGCTGGGGTGCTCTCTGTGTTTTGAACCATGTTTCACTGACTGCACAGACATCAGTATCTTCCAAGGTGAGAAGTGCTTCCAGGGAGTGCAGTTTTGTGTTTAGACTCCTAGCATTACACAGCAGAACCCTGAGTTTGTCTGGAGTGGATTTTGCTATGTCAGAAATGTTGTCATTTTGACATTGCCTAAAAAAGACACTATGGGGGAAACAAGCACCTTAGCTGGTATACAAAAGCCTAATGGAGACAGGTGCAGATCATCTCTGGGAAAGCAGAGTGGCCTGTTGACCATGTCTTCCCAGGCTGACAAATAATGGATCCCCCTGAAATGACACCAGAAGCTAAGCCAATTGTTGAAGTCAAGCATTTTTTGTTTATGCTGTGGCATTATCCTGGGTGAAGTTAGAATGCTGCTTAGGGGTAGGGTCATATCTGCCTCGGGTACATAATCTGGGAGTTCAATTGTGTCTCTCTTCGTATATTCCAGGGAGGTACATCTCAGGTCATCCACCCCAAAATGGATATGACAAGAGTCATAACAATACTTGCTGTTGAGTGACCCGAGTGCATGCATGATCTGACGGATCCTCATATGTGGGTTTATGTGTTGTTCCCTAAACTTGTGCGGCAGGTGAAGTGTATGACCTGACAACTTGTTTGATGTCTTGTTTTTGTTACATGAGATCACTAAGAGTGATCTCTTTGTATGTGTTAAGCATTAGTGTCCTGCTAATCACCAGGACTGGTTCATGTGCATGTGTGAAATTTTAGTCTCTTATTGATCACCAAGAGTGATCTGTGTGTACGTGGGATGCACTAGTCTCCTCTTGATCACTAACAGTGATCCCTGTGTATGTGGATCTGGTAGAGTTTACACAGTGAGTTCATGCATGGAAAAACTCTCTTCTCACTTCCACGGCCAGCCACTGGCTCAGACTATGTGAATGAGTGTTGACATATATAAAAAATTCTCTAACAATTCTTCAGCCATTGGTTGGAATGAGGATAATGGTTAAAGATTGAGGCTGTTGAGCTGTGTTTGGGATGCAGGGTGGTAGTGCAAGTGACTAGCTGTGGCCTTTGGGGTTATAGTAGCTATAATTCTCCCTACACTTGTTTCTCCTTTTCTGAGAAGCATAGTACAACCTCAGAGGTGATACATAATGCTATGGGGGTGTGCAGACATTACCATCAAAATGGGGTGGAAATGTAGCCTTGCCCCCTAAAAGCAACCATTAGTTTTTCCATGTTGGGGCAGTTTTTGCTAGTAAGAAACTTGCAATTTTGTTGTGTTCAGAAAACTAGGTACTATAATACAATGCAACTGGATGAAATGAAGAAATAAAGAAGAGACAGTCCAAGCAGAAATGTAAGAATGATAGACTGATGGCCTATGGATGGAACCCAAGGGGGGGCTTAGGAGAGTGTTGGTTAAGCCAAGCAAAGGGTCACTGCCTAGCAGAGGCTAGAAAAAAGTCCTGGGCATATGCAGTTTCAGAAACTACGGCACCAGCAGTTTTCTATGTTAGGTATACATGTATAGCAGCTCATGCAAACATCCTAAAACTGATGAACTGCATGCCATGCAGCTAAACGAGAGTTAATGCCAGACACAGAAAGCTCAGCTGTCCACTGAAACTACAAACATATCAAATAAGATCCTCACAGACAGTGAAAATTTATCTGCAGTTACGGGAATACAAACTAACTACAAAACCACAATATTTTGGAGTATTTCCCTTTCCCTGTCTCTGAGAGACAGTAATCTCAAATTGATCTCTGAGTTAGTAAGTCATAGAAGAGTGGGGATGCAGCATCTCACAATGATGGATGCTTTTAAAGGTGTACTATCAAGTTTTGGAATGTTCTCTTGTACTTCCAATAGGAAGCCAGAAAACTGACCAGTCACGTACACTGTGATAGTCACAAAGGCCAACCCCCATCTCATCATCATCAACCCCCTTTTTACAATTTTTTTTCTGCATGGGGTCAGGGTGTTGCATCAAATGTTGATGTCTTTCCCAATTCAGTGACACTTTCATACCTTCTTTAACAGCCATGTCTGTCTGTTGCACATCTTATCCCATGCAATTCATCTTTAAGATGGACATTCACATTTCCTCTTGTCTTCTTCACCAAATCATCTTCTGTTTTCCAGCACATGTGCCGGAAACATCTTAATCTGTTCATTTTGACAATGTCTGCAACTGGAGCTTCACAAGTTTCTGCTCTGATGTTGTCATTTTTTATTTTGCCCCACAGTCTGCATCCTACCACCCATCTCAGGCACTTCATCTCTATCACCTCTAGCTTTCTCAGCTGTTCTGCCTTCAATGCCCAAGTTTCTGTACCTTACAGAAGCACTGTTTGGACCACTGTCTTGTATATCTTACTTTTCAGCTTCTTTGTCATACTCTGTACCAGTTAGTTGCAGCAACTCAGATTCTAGCTTTTACCTCATCATTCAGACTCACCTTCTCCTCCAGTGCCCCTCACAAATACCTGAAGCTATTAACCTGTTCAGGTATTTTCCCTTTTATCTCAGTTCTCAGCTTCTGATTTTCCCCATGTGCTGCCATGCCTTACCTGTACTCACTTTCATCCTATGTGCCTTCAGTTTTACATTCCATTCCACCATCCTTTGCTGAACTCCAGCTCGTAGTTTGTCTGTAATGCCATATCATACGTATACAACAACTTTCTTGATTTACCCCCTGTATGTGCACATATAAATTACAGACATGTGCAATCCCTGGTGCCATTTTGTAGAAGAAGCCAAAGAGTAAGCATGCATGATCACAGTTAGTTTGTACATAAGTTACTTAAGTTATAGTCAGTAAGCCTCTATAGTGATGTGTTTGTATAAAATAAAGCTGCTTGACCAGAACCCACGAAGACTTGTTTATTCATGTCCTAACAAGAAAGCAACATGGTGTCAGAACCGGGATGGAAGAGAGAAGAATATCCAGAGCCATGAGATGTAAAGAAGACAACTAAGGTAAAACCAAGAGAAAACAGTACAAACATAACCAGAAAGAATCAAAGGTAATGAGAAATAATATGAATTGTTTACTAGATGCGAAAGAAGGCAAAAAGGGGCTTTACAAGCTCACAAACGGCATTATCAGGCAAGTGGAAAATAAAAAAAATTTTTTGTTAACTAAAGAAAATGTTTAAGATAAAAGTATTTGATGAAACAATTGACAGTAAAGCAAAAAACACGCATGTTTAAAGCAAAATGAGTATATTTAAGCAGAGTTGGGCATGTTTAGAGTAAAACGAGCAGAAGAAAAAAATACATTGGGTGTGAAAAGGGCTTAAATGAGCAAAATGAATATAATAAAAAAGAAAAAGGGCACATTAAGGAAAAATAAAGCAAGGCGATTGTATGTGTTTGGGCAAAGTGCTGTGTCTTGGCATAACTATGACTTTATATTGTATTAAGGGTGTAATTTAAATTATTCGAAGTATCTCAGAGTGTGTAAAAGTGCCTACAGTGTGTGCTTACTACTGTGCATGTATTTCAAAGAGTTTATTGTATGCAAAGTGCAACTATTTTGTGCAATCCAGTCAAAGCATAGTTATTTCTCATAAAAGTTCTTGTGCTGGGTGTGTCTATTAGCAAAGTCTTGCCATTACAGAGTGCTTCCAAGAGTTGCCTAGCAAGGTACTGCTATTTTGGGACATTTCAGTGTGCTGTATAGAGTTATTCACAAAGTGCAATTACTTTGAAAGTTATTGAGTTTTGGGCAACAGATGTTCAATTTATTTGCATTGTACAGTTGCTTGATATGTTTCTTGCATTGATAAGAGGTGTTTTCTTTCAAAAAGATGACATTAAAAGAGTATTATAGTGCTTGTGAAGCTCATAAAGCACCGAACAGCCCGAAAAGCTATTTCACAAAGTTCCATAAAGTATCAAAAAGTCTGAAAAGTTATTTTGCAAAGTTTAGTAAAGCATCAAGAAATGGAGGCCACGGTGGTGCAGTGGTTAGCGTTGCTGCCACACAGCAAGAGGTTCTCCGGTTCAATTCTCAGCTGGGATGCCTTCTGTGCAGAGTCTGCATGTCCTCCCTGTGGTTGCGTGGGTTTCCTCTAGGTGCTCCACTTTCCACCCACATCCCAAAGGCATGCAGTAGGTGGATTGGACACTGTAAATTGGCCGTGTGTGTGTGTGTGTGTCTGTGTGCCTTCTGTGGAAGGTTGGACGCCGGGCTGGCAACTCAACACCATAAAACTCCACTGCCAATCATGAGCGGACAGACGATCTGCTGTGGCAACCCCTAACTGGGAAAAGCCGAAAGAAGAAGTAAAGCATCAAGAAATCCAAAAAGTTATTTCGTAAAGTTTAGTAAAGAATTGAGAAGTCCGAGAAGTATATTTCACAAAGCCCAGTTATTCAAAAGTGCTACGAGTTCATTCATTTGCATAATTCTGATAAGCTCAATGAAAGAAAGTATAAGTCCAGAGCACAAAGACATTGAGCGAGTACTGTTTATGCAAGTTACTTATGCACATGTGCATGTGTGTGTATTCATGCATAGTTGCAAGATCCTTCACTGGTATGTATTACTATGGCAGACATATTTTGAAAACCTCAACCACTTGTGTTGGATCAGAATATTTCAGAGAACTGGAGAATATCTGAGCAAGAGTATGATATTTTCATACAAAGCAGCTTATGCAGATAGAGAGGCACATACCAGGGCATTCATTTTGCTAAACCTAGCAGGGTCTGAGGCCATAGAAAGAGACTGTTCATTTGTGTATGCACCAGCAGTGTATGAAGGAGAAGGTGCAGACCACCATATTGTTGTGCAAACTGAAACAAGGTAGGATCCTGAATGCTTGAAGTGCAAGTTTTGAGAAATGTGCAACCCCCACATGAATGTTACATTAGAGAGGCATTTATTTTACACAAGAAATTAGAAATCAGGGAAAACATTTGCAGCTTATATAACTGACTTGAGAAACGGAGCCAAAACATGTCAGTTTGGTGATTTAAAAGATGATCTGATAAAAGACAGGCTTGTATGTGGTATTAATAGTGCTGCTGTGAGAAAGATTTTACTTTGTGACAGTGATTTAACATTGAGCAAGGCAATAGATATTTGTCAGAATCATGAGGTGACAGAAAGACATACAAGTATTCCTGCAAGTGACAAGAGCATGGTTTCAGTGAGCTCCAGTGCAAACTTAGATAGTATGCAACACATGACAAACAAGAACAGGCCTAAGCATGTGGCAGCTACAGGGTTTCCAAAGAAGCCACAAGGTTTTCTAGCAAGTTCCAGAAAAAGTGCAGGCTCCGCCAGCTCAGTGCACTGCAAACATGAATCAGCAAAACTCAAATCTATCTTTATTGTTAACTGTCGTAATTGTGGTGCAAATCATGAGTCCAAAAGAGAGAAGTGCTTAGCATTTGGTCAGCAATGCCACAAGTGTAAAAAATGGAATAATTTCCAAAAGTTTTGCAAATCAAGTAAGCCTCACACAGTTGTGAAGAAAGGTTGCATAAAAAAGCAAATCGATCAAGTAGAACCGAAACAGTCAGCTTTCTATGTAGATGGTGTATCTGTGCTTGGAGAAAAAGTTGATACAGTAAACTTATTAACAAGGAGCAAAGTGTTTTGTACGGTCTGGATTAATGGAAAATCCACAGAGCTCAAAGTAGACACTGGATCAAAGTGTAATGTTATATCAGCAGACACATTTGCAAGAGTGAGAACTAACAAACAACTCAATGTAACCAGCAGGGCGAGACTTGTTGCTTATGGAGGTGAAGAAATTCAAACTGAAGGTTCAGTAACACTTTCACGTTATCTGTCCGGGAACTGTTACAACTTGTTTTTCTAAGTAGTCCAACGACCAGTGCAATCTTTATTGGATCTCAAAGATAGTTTAATAATGAATCTGCTTTCTTTTGCAAAGAAGTTCGTCATGTGAGTGCAGTTCCAAGTTCCAATTTTTCCAAAGCCATTTTCTCAGAGTATGCTGTTGTTTTCGACGATGAATTTGGCAAACTTCCAGTTATGTATTCCATGATGTTGGATCCCGAGATCACTCCAGTAGTCAGGCCAGCAAGACGAGTTCTGACAGCTATGGAAGATAAAGTTAAGGCTCAGATGGATAAAACGGTGTAGCAAGGTGTGATTTGTCCAGTCACAGAACCAACTGAATGGGTGTCGTCCATGGTAGCCGCTCATAAAAATGGCTCAGATGAAATTAGAATATGCACTGATCCAAGAGATTTGAACAAAGCATTAAAAAGACTGTATCATCCAATGCGCACAGTTGAAGAAGTTGCAGCTCTAATACCGAATGTCACTGTATTTTCTGTTTTGGATGCAAAGAGTTCATTTTGGCAAGTGATGGTTGATAACAAATCTTCATTTCTAACTACTTTTGGTACTCCGTTTGGCAGATACAGATTCATAAGGATGCCATTTGGAATAAATTCTGCAAGTGAAGTTTTTCAGCGTGTAATGGAACAAATTTTTGCAGGTTATACTTGTGCCATAATAGTAGATGATCTATTAGCTGGAGGCAATAGTGAAGTACAGAATGACAGAAACCTCAAGAAAGTTCTAGACAGAGCATGTGAAGTAAACTTAAAGCTCAATCCTTTGAAGTGCAAATTCAGACTTCCAGAAGTTATGTATGTAGGTCATTTGCTTACAAGTACAGGCTTGAGATCTCACCCAACCAAGCAAGCAGCTATTCTAGAGATGTCAGCACCAGACAATATACAAGGTTTACAGTGTTTTCTGGGCATAGTCAACTATTTAGGCAAATGTATACCAGATTTCAGTGAGTTGATAGCACCTTTAAGAGAGCTAACATGCAAAAATGTTGCATGGTCATGGTTGGAACATCATCAGAAGGCATTTGATGACCTTAAGCAGAAAAGTGCCACCCCACCTACGTTAAGATACTATGATGTAAATTAACCAGTTGTTCTTTCCTGTGATGCTTCAAAATTTGGCCTAGGTGCAGTTATTCTTCAAGAGGGCAGACCAGTAGCCTGTGCATCAAGAACACTAACTCAAACTGAGATGCAGTATGGTCAAATTGAGAAAGAGCTTTTGGCGATAGTATTTGTATGTTCCAAGTTTCACTATTATATTTATGGTTGAGCTATTCTGATTGAAACTGATCATCAATCTCTAGTTACTATTCTAAAGAAGCCCATGCATTCTGCTCCAGCAAGATTACAAAGAATGATGCTCAAATTGCAAAAGTACAATTTCAAAATGGTCTACACTAAAGGCAAATTGCTCTATCTGGCTGATACTTTATCTAGATCACCTAGAAGTACAACAGAACAGCTTGATGCGTGTCAATGCATAATTGTTCCACCATTAGACTTGATGAGTTAAGAGATCAAACAGAGACTGATCCAATTTCACAAAAGCTTAATCACTACATTAATGTCAGATGGCCACCAAAGTAATCTAGTGTACCGCCTCAAGTGCAAACCTATTTTCCTTACAGAGATGAATTGTTGATGGAAGATGGCATTATTTTCAAAGGTCCTAAAATTGTTGTTCCTACTTCCTTACAACAAGAATATATTCATATTTTGCATCGTGGTCACCCAGGTTCATCATCCACTAACAGTAGAGCAAGAGAATTAGTGTTTTGGCCTTCATTATCGAAAGACATTAGTAGAATTCTTTCAGTATGCAATAGTACAAGACTGCATTTGCAAAGAGAACCGCGTCAGCTAAGTCAAATTCCTGACATACCTTGGTCTACTGTAGCAACTGTTATCTTTGAGTGGAACAATCAACACTACTTGGTTTTGGTAGACACTTATTTGAATTAGTTTGAGAATGATCAGCTACAAAACAACCTCAGCTACTGTTATTACTAAATTGAAATGTCATTTTCAGTTCATGGTAATCCACACAAACTTTTTTCTGACAATAGTACTCAATTCAATACCCATTCGTTTCAGAAATTTGCAAAAGAATAGGATTTTGTACATGTCACTAGTAGTCCTGAATATCTTCAATACAATGGTCTAGCTGAATGTGCAGGGCAGAGTACAAAGCAATTACTTGAAAAGTCAAAGCGTGACAATACCGATGTGTTCTTGAATTTGCTTAATCTCGGAAACATACCCCGTAATGATATTCTTAGCTCACCTGCTGAAAGACTACTTTCCAGACAAACTAGAACTACGCTACCTATTTCATCAAGTTTGTTGCAGCCTAAAGCTGAGAACAACAGAATCATCAAGGCTCAATTGTTTAAGAAGCGTAATATCCAGAAATCTAGTTACGACAGATCAAGCAGACTATTTTGTCTGTTTAGGGAAGGAGAGGCAGTTCGAATCCAGACAACAAAAGCTTTTGATCGAATAGGACAGATTGCAGGCATTTTTGCCAAGCCGAGATTCTATTTGGTAGACTCCAAGACTGTAGAGTATAGGAGGAATCGCAGACAACTTCTTCCTGTACCAGAATCATCATCATTGCAGTCACAACCTTGTATCTGTGATGCAAACTCTAAATCAAAGAATAAGTCAGACACTGTTTCTAAACCAGAATGTGTTCAAATGTCTGATTCTGTTCAGGTCAACCATTTTGCAGAAACTGTCCCAGGTGCTAAATCTAATACCCAGTTTTATGTCACACAATATGGACGAGTTTCTAAGCCTAGTGTGAAATATGCAGCAACGTGGACTTGACTCTCTCTCTCTCTATATATGTATAAATATATATATATATATATATATATATATATATATATATATGTGTGTGTGTGTGTGTGTGTGTGTGTACTTAGTATTGTATAATGCATGTCTATAGATTACCTGTGATTTCTGCGAGCCAAATAATCTCATGACAAATTGCATGATCTATTTATCACAGGGAGGATGTAGATCAGAGTGTAGTGTGTGTGTGCTATATCTTTAAGAGGCATGCAAGGCTGTGCGTGAATGTATAAATTACAGACACGTGCAATCCCTAGTGCCATTTTGTAGAAGCAGCCAGAGAGTAAGCATGCATGATCGCAGTTGTCAGTTTGTATATAAGTTACTTAAGTTATAGTCAGTAAGCCACTATAGTGATGTGTTTGTATAAAATAAAGCTCCTTGAACAGAACCCACAAAGACTTGTTTATTTGTTTCCTAACACAAAAGCGACTACCCCCCAACCTGCCTGCTAATGTAGTCCATTACCAGTATGAATATTAGTGGGCTCAAAGCTGAACCCTGACATACACCCATTCCCAGGGAATATTGTTCATACTTGTGTGACTGGGTCCTTGTATGTATCCTACACAAATTTTACCAAGGTTTCTGGGACTTATAACCATTATAAGACTGCTCAAACCAGCTTTCTTGGGACACCTGTCATCTGAGCCCCTACTGTGGGGGGAGTAGGGTAAGCAAAAGGAACAAAACAAGTTAGGCAGCACAACTAGGGACAGAGAACAGAAAATGTCCTGCCTGCAACAAACAAAAAATATGAAGCCGTGAAAAAGGAAAATCTGGGGAAGGAAGGGTAGGTGCCTCATTGTTGAACAGGTTGAAATATGCAGAATAAATGGAAATCAATAAACATCATACTGACGTACTCAAAACAAAAAAAAAACTTGAGGTAGTCTAAATGAATGAAATAAAAAGAGGATTGTATCTGTATATCTTATGATACAGAGAAGTCTTATAATAAAAATGTTAAGTGTGTTGCATTTCAATAAATAAATTATTGGGTAGATATGAAAGTATTGAGTACTCTTACAAAAATACATTTAAAAATGCCTGAAGGTAGCTACATTTAGCCGGCATCTTTCTCAAAATGATCAAAATATCACGACTACTACTAAACTGACGGTTCAATTTTCATTCAAAAATGAGAAACAGTAACTGATATCAACCCCCCAACACACACACACACACACACACACACACACATATATATATATATATATATATATATATATATATATATATATATATATATATATATATATATATATATATATATATATATGTATATATCTACAGTGGAAATAAAAAGTGTACACACCCCTGTTAAAATGCCAGGTTTTTGTGAAATAAAAAAATGAGACCACAATAAATCATTTAAAAACTTTTCCCACCTGTAATTTGACCTATAACCTGTACAATTCAATTGAAAAACAAACAAATCCATTAGGGAAAAAATATAAAAAATAAAAAAAACATACAGTACATTGATTGCATAAGTGTGCACACCCTTAAACTAATACTTTGTTGTGTGTGCACATCTTTAAACTAATAAATTGTTGAAGCACCTTTTGATTTAATTACAGCATTCAGTCTTCTTGGGTAGGAGTCTATTAGCATGGCACACCTTGACTTGACAATATTTGCCCACTCTTGTTTGCAAAACTGCTCAAAATCTGTCAGATTGCGAGGGCATCTATTATACACACCCCTCTTCAGGTCAGCCCGCCGATCTTCTATTGGATTTAGGTCTGGGCTCTGGCTGCGCCATTCCAAAACTTTAATTTGTTTTTGTGAAGCCATTCTTTTATTGATTAGGATGTATGCTTGGGGCCAATATTGTGTTGAAAGGTAAAATTCCTCTTCATCTTCATTCTTCTATCCAAAGGCTGAAGGTTTTGGGCCAATAGTGACTGGTATTTGGAACTGTTCATAATTCCCTCCACCTTGACTAAAGCCCCAGTTCCAGCTGAAGAAAAGCAACCCCAAAGCATGATACTGCCACCACCATGTTTCACCATGGGGATGGTGTTCTTTTGGTGAAGCGAAGTGTTGTTTTTGCGCCAAACGTACCTTTTGAAATTGTGGCCAGAAAGTTCAACCTTGGTCTCATCAGACCATAACACAATTTTCCACATGCTTTTGGGAGACTTGATGTATTGTTTTGCAAATTTTAGCTGGGCCTGGATGTTTTTCTGTGTAAGAAATGTCTTCTGTCTTGCAACCCTACCCCATAGTCTAGACATATGGAGAATATGGGAGATTGTTGTCACATGTAGTACATAACCAGTGCTTGCCAGAAATTCCTGCAGCTCCTTCAGTGTTGCTATAAGTCTCTTGGCAACCTCCCTGACCAGTTTTCATCTTGTCTTTTCATCAATTTTGGAAGGACATCCAGTTCTTTGCAACATCACTGTTGTCCCATATTTTCTCCACTTTCTGATGACTGTCTTCACTGTGTTCCATGGTATATCCAATGCTGTGGAAATTTTTTTGTACCCTTCTCCTGACTGATACCTTTCAACAATGAGATCCCTTTGATGCTTTGTTTTTGCTAGACACTTTTGTTAACTAGGCATAAGCTTCACATGAAAACAAGAAATTCCTCTGTGAGTGCATGTTTCATGAGGTATGTGAAGGCTGCCAGCCCAGCCAGCTAGAATTTTGTAAATAATTGTATGTCATGTGTGAATAGTAATATGATTTGTATGCTTGCCTTACAAGTGTAAGAAAACTATATGTTCTGTACTGAGCTTCAAGAATGTAACCACTGTGTACCCTGCTGGAAAAGAGCAGAAATGTGTATAAACTACATGCCTATGTAAATGTATGTGTTGATGGTAAAGGCTGTAATATACAGAGTTAACTTGCAAACTCTAAGAAAAAAAGTAAAGAGTTTTACAATGTGCCATAAAGTTAGTTTATTTCAGCTAAGAGATAGGGTGTCTAGTGCTAGGGGTTTCATTCTATTGTCTTGAGACAGCAAAAATTACTAGGTTTTTGTATTGCTCTGTGGATTCCTAGCAGCTTTACATCTGAAAGATAAATATTTTTCACAGATGCATGTTAATTTTTAAGTTCCTGTTGGCCTGGAAACTAAGGTAGAAGTGGCAAGAATGATGTAATCTGAAATGGCCCAGCAGAAATATTTGATAGCAACTTACGGACTATCCCAGAGAGAAAGTCTGGGCATTTTGTGTCTTGTTTTGGATCTGACAACATCCTCTCACCAGCACTTGTTTTGCTCTGTAAGTAAGACTTAGATCATAGTATTTCTCTTAGAGACAGACAGGAATATAGCAAGACTAGTCTAGATGTTTTCTGTATTTATGTGAGACTGTCCTGCAATGTTGTTTTAAATTATTTCCTGTAATTATGAACTCTGTTGTCATTGTGCTGAGTTATTAAGTGCTGTCTTGTTCTTTTATTATTTATTATTAAATATATTTAAATCTTTTAATTGTGGCTGGTTTGTTAGAGATATTTAAGCTCTTTGTGTACTTGCATATGTATTTGGTGATACTGTATAGGCCACTCCTAAATAGCCTTAAAAGTTCTGGTCACACTTACCATTTGGATAACAGTAACATTACATGGTAGAATTGGTCACCCTTTGGGAAGGGCCTTATAGTAGTTGATAAGGGTGGTTTGTGGCACATGGTACTACTGTATTTTATGGGCAGAAGGAGGCATAGGTAGTGAACCTGTGCCAGCCTTTCCCAGGAGTGTCTGTGTGTCTGTATATAAATCAAATCTCAAAATGTGTGTATGTGTCAGTTACTTGGACAGGGACACGACACACTGATTGGACAGAGAGGGTGCTGGAGGTTTTGACTTGACCACTCAGCTGAGATCTTAACCCTATAGCTGTGCCAGTGGGGATTCTTACTGGGGATCTGGAGAAAGAGAGAGAAACCAACCCCAGACTGACTGTGATCTCTGTGTGCTCTTAAGGGAAATTGTGCTTTACTGTGTGTGTACTTATCATCCTCCCAATGTGCATGTCCCTCACTGGCGTTAGTGGTGAGGATTGAGGCTCTTTGATTACTGGGCCAGTGCAGGGGCATCATAAGGTAGTTACAGAAGTATGAAAACATATGTTTAATTGCATAATTAACAATGAATATCTCTCAAGATGTGCAACTTACAGTGCAAATATCAAAAGGTAGTTTTCTTCAACAATGTCAAGGTTTCACCTGATGTCATGCAATGGTTTGCAAGTCACTTGCTCTTTGAAATGTTAAGTACACAAGGAAAGAGTAATTATGAAAATAAATACTAACAGCTAGAAAAATCTCAGGTGTAGGGTGATATAAATGGACATTGACAATGAATTTGCCTGTCTCTCACCATGGCATATCAAACCATACCCCCCCAGTAACATGTATGGCTCTCAGTTACAAAAACATGAAAATATGAATAATAAGTGACACATGGTGATTGCTTCTCTAAAGCAGCACATCTTAGATTATCAGTCTTAGTGTCATTTTGATAATAACTCCTTGCACTTTCTAATACTGCCTATTACTAGCTGGTAAATTGCCTAGTTAAAGAAGAAAAAAGTCAGGATGCCATAAGGAGCTATGGGTATGAACTGGAAATATACAGAAAAGTCATCATTGGCTTGAATGAGATAAGTGACATACTTGTAGTTGTACAGTAGGCAAATTAAAGATACGTGAATCAAACCAAGCACTACTTTAGGGTTTTGGTTTGCTAGCACATAGTCAAACCACTGTGCAAAAGAGCCATAATTTCCTACTTAAACTCTGCATCCATTTATGTGGCAGTAGTTTGGAGAACTTTGAAAGTTATTCTTTCCAATTTTCATGGATCCTTCATAGTGGCACTGAATATGTTATCCTTCTTTAATGATGTTTGCCCAAAACATGCTCTACTGTTTTATTTATTTATGTTTTTCGGTGCAGGTTGAGTTGCTGCTTCATTAGATAGGACTTTTCATTCACCATCTGGAGCTGCTAACATGTACCTTTTGGGGATGTCAGCTGTTTCCCAGTGACTTTGATGCTTTGGAATGCCTTCATTATTTGAGGAAAGAATTATGCTTATTTGCTGCAGAAATGAGATTTTTCCATGAATCTGTTTGCTGGTGTGAAAGTTTGGTGGAAAATGGGTGAGCTGACCAGTGAGGTGAGAAAACTCTCATAAGCTGGGAAGTACTTCAACTATTAATCACAGTACACTGAATTGTGTAAGAAAAAGGAATTATGTACTCACCATAACATTCCATCTGTGTTGTCAATTCTTATTCTTCCTCAACCTGTGGGTTCAGTTCTGATCCTCAGAACTGACTTGGCCACTGCAGTAGCTTATGGGAGCCAAACACTCTCGAGCTCATCCCTTACACACAATGCACCTATCCTAATTACCTCAAATTGAGTTTGCCGACAAAAAAAAGACAAATGCTTTCATGGAGACTATACCTGGAACTGTAAAATATACCAAAAATGGATAATAATTTATTTATCACCCATTCTTCCAGAAGTCAAGGGTAGGGGGTTGGAGGTTGGAGAGTTGAAGAATGAAAATGGAAAACACAAATGGAACATTATGGTTAGTACATAACTTCTTTATCTGATGTTGTCAATTTTCATTCTATTGTCAACCTGTGGGACAGAGACCCCAGCTACTTTATATCCTGGGTGGACTTAAGGAAGGATGCTTCTAATCACCATTGAGCCGAATGGTGCTCTACTCCTGCAGACCAGATCCAATTTGTAATGAGTAATAAAGGTATGGAGAGTAGCCCAAGTTGCTTCTGTACTGATATCATCCATGGAAGCTCTAGACTGGAATTCAACTGACATTTTTACAGCCCTGGTTGAATGCACTTGCAAGGGTTTTGACATGGAAATGCCCAATTTGGTATAGACAAATCAGATAAAATTTGTTAGCCATCTGGCTAAAGTTACTTTGATCAAAGGTTTTCCCAGTCTGGTATGTGAGAAGGAAACAAATAATTAGTCTGACTTGCTGAAATATTTTGTTCTATGAAGACAGAATCTTAATTGTCTGTGAACATCCAGCAAATGTAAGGAATATTTATTTTGTTAGAGAAGTTGAGGAAGAATATGACAGGTTAATACATGGTTGATATTGGTCTCTGAAACCACCTTGGAAGGAGGGGTTGGTCCTGAGTGACACTCTAGGTTTGTAAAAAATTAGGTATGGAGATTTAGAAGATAAACCTTGAATCTCTGAAATCCTTTTTGCAGAGGTTGCTGCCACTAAGAAAATAGTCTTCCAAGACAGGCACTTAATATTGCAATCATTAGCCAGTTCAAAGGGAGACTGAGTGATTGCTTGAAAAAACAAATTCAGGTCCCAAGTAGGAGAAGAATCTTTGTTAGGAGGCTTTAAAAGAAGAGTACCTCTCAAAAAAGCTTTACAAAGCTTGTGAGAAGTAACCGAGAAGCGCTGAAAGCCAATATGAAAATTGGATATCGTTGCTAATTGAACTCTGATTGTGGAAGTCAAAGGCCCTTCATTAAAAAGTGCAGCTAAAAACTGTAGAATATCGTGAACTGGAGATGAAAAAAGTTCACTGTCATTCTGGAGAGCCCAATATGCAAATCTATTCTACTTACTAGAGTAAAGCTTTTGTGTAGAAGGTTTATGTGAAGATAACAGTATGTGTCAGACGGGAAGAGAGCATAGGTTATGTGGCTACTAATGAAACTGGAGTAACCAAGCTGTCAGCTTGACATTTGGAATGTCTGGATAAACCATGCCTGTTGGTTGAGACAGGAGATCTGAAATTGGATCCAGAATCCAAGGCTGTCAAATTAGGTGTGGTCAAAAGAAGGGGAACTTAATCTGTTGAGGCCAATACTGTGCAATTAGGATAAATGTGCTCTTCAATCTTACTGCTTTCTGTAGGAACTTGGGAATTAATGGATTTGGTGGAAAGGCATATAGGAGACTGGGGGGCCAATTCTGAAGAAGAGCATCCCTTGGTTACTCCCCTTCTGGAGGGATCAGGTCAAAAAAGTTGTTGCACTTGTTTAGGGGAGAGGCAAACAGATCGCAGCATTGCTGACCCCATCTTCAGAATATCCTTTTCAACACTTTCTGAGTGAGGGACCATTCGTGAGGTAAAGGTATGCACCTGCTCAGTTTATCTGCTATCACACTGGACTTCCCCAGAATGTGCATTGCTGTGAGAAAATGGTTGGATGAGATTATCCATTGTCACACTCGGAGAACTTCTCAACCCAGTGGGAAGAATCTGGTTCCTCTTTGTTTGTTGATGTATCAAACTACTAACGTTGTCCGTTTTAATTGCTATTGTCGCTGAGGGAACATCATCTTGAAATGCCTGCAATGCTAAAAGCACTGCTCTCATCTCTAGTACGTTGATGTGCAAATTGGCCTCTACTGGGGACCAAGTGTCTTGAACCCTCTTCCCTAGACAATACCCCTCCACCCCTAACTGGGAAGTGTCTGTGGTCACTGTGGCCTTGGGCTGAGAGGGTATGAAAGGATGATCCTGCAAAATTTGATCCAACTGAATCCACCATCTTTTGCAGATAGTGGTGATTACAACTGACATTGACACTGGTTGATAAAGAATGGGCCACTGTGTTGCAAGCAGCCACTGTAAAATTCTCAGGTGAAATCTGGTCAAGGTAACAAGTGTTATCAGTGCTGCCATGGACCCTAGCACCTGAAGACCTAATCTTGCTGGTACTTTGCTGCAATTGATTATTCTCTTGACTTGAAATTGGATTGTCTCTAGTCTTTGTGGGGGAAGGGAGGCAACTGCAGTAGTTGTGTTTAAAAAAGCCCCTATGAAATTCAGTCTTTGTGTTGGGTTCCGGCATGTAGCTCGCAAGACATTTCCCTGTGAGCTACATCGCCGAAACCAATTGGCTGCAGCAGCAATTTGCCGTAGAGCAATATGGCTGAAAAGCATAGCCGCTGTAGCTGTACACTATGCAAAGTAATCCTACAACTGGTGGCGATCCTTACAGACAGCTGCCTGGCCGTATTCTAGCAGGGGCGGCCATACTAATTCCTTCCATGAAAATACAGAACGTGGTACACATCTAGTACAGCCGTCCTTGCTAGAATACGGCCGGGCAGCTGTCTGTAAGGATCGCCACCAGTTGTAGGATTACTTTGCATAGTGTACAGCTGCAGCGGCTATGCTTTTCAGCCATATTGCTCTATGGCAAATTGCTGCTGCAGCCAATTGGTTTCAGCGATGTAGCTCGCAGGGAAATGTCTTGTGAGCTACATGCCAGAACCCGTTTGTGTTGGTTCTAGGTGAGATTTTTTGTAATTTATGATTATGCCCAGGAAAGAGCATGTTTGGAGAATTTTTCTCATGCCTCTAGCTTTTGATTTCTGGTCATGGCAGTGATGAGCCAGTCATCCAAATATGGAAACACCCAGAATCTTTGCATTCTCAAGTGAGCTGCTGCTACTGCTATGCACTTGGTGAACACCCTGGGGGCTGCGGTGAGGCCAAAGGCAGTAATGTAAATTGGTAGTGACTGACTCCTAGCTGGAAGCTCAAGAACCCTCTGGATTATCTGTGCATCTTTATGTGGTAGTACGTATCCTGAAGCACATCCAGTTGCCCTGTTCCAAAAAGGAAGAAATGGACTGAACCATGACCATCCGGAATTTAGTTTGCCAAACTGATTTGTTTAGATTGCTGAGATCCAAAATTGGACTCTAGTCCCTGTCTTTTTTGGCACTAAAAAGAACCTTGAGTAAATCCTGGATTCTTTCTGGTCTGGTGGGACCTCCTGGATGATTCTTTTTTTCTAGCAGCTTTTGTATTTGCAATGCGCTTGTTCCCTTTGACTGGGTAGAACATCTGGGACTTTTTTGTAAGTGGACAGAGGGAGGGAAAATGGTATAATATAACCTCTGTATATTATGTATCAGGATTTATCTGTAGCCAGGCTCTCTGATGCAGGGACCAGCAACCCCTCCATACTGTCTCCATAGGAGGACAATCAGGCCTCCTTTCAGGAGCATGGAAAGGGTTTACCAAAGAAAGAATCTTTGTACCCTTGGTTTTGCACACACCCTCTACCAAGAGGGTGGCATCTCCTGTTAGAGTTCCCCCCTCTGCCCCTGGGGAAACCATCACCACATGTATCCTGAGAAAACCCTTGGGATTTCCTGAACCACATTTTTCCACTGCTGTGTTGATTCCTTGAGAAGGATCTTTGCAAGGTGGAAAAATGTACACCCACAGCAGAAAGGGGTTTTCCATCTTTCTCACACTTGGTCAATGTGTCTTTAACTTTAGGGCCAAACAATGACATGCCATCAAAAGGAACATTGACAAACGAACACTTAAAGGGATCTGCAAAATCACACAAGTGCATCCAAGTGTGTCTCCTTATGGCAACACTTGAACTTGCTGCTCTGGTCTACTTTCGGCTATATGCAAAATTAACCTCATGTAAGAATTAGAAATTGAATTTAGAGTGGCCATATGAGTGGTAACAGATTCCTGAACTTCTTCGGAAATGGCTCCTGAGAGGGTATCTCAAAGTTCTTAATCAAATCCCTCTGTAGTCTGGTGAAATGTGCCAGGTAGTTCAAGGACTGCAAGGCAAAGGTTGCTGATGAAAACACTTGCTTCCCAAATCTATCCATCAACTGAGACTCCTTGTTTGGAGGATGGATAGAGGAACTTTCCTCTGCTAGTTCCTTTTTCTGGCTGCCATGACCATGGCATCGACAGGAAAACCTTTTGTCCAGAATGGCTTATCCTCGGGGGCAGTTAAAATTTTATCCAGTCTCTGGAGGATCGGCTCAATGGAATTAGAGGCTTTCCATGCCAGCCGGGAGATCAACTCAATGAGCTAATCGGCAGGGGAAGTTACCCAGGAAGAAGATGGGCAGGTACCAAAGGCAAAAGTTTTACCAGGTTAAGTAAACATTTGACCTACATGGGGAAATATGCCCTTTTCCCATGGCAGTGTGATCCCAGAGCTGGTATATATAGTTGGGGGGTACTGGGGGCTGTGGGTTTTTACATACTGCTGTGTGTTTCCGTGCAATTTTGGCCAAATGTTAACTTACCCTGGTAAAACTTTTGCATTCGGGAAATCAAGGTTTTGATGTTGCCATCTCATGAAAATCATGTTTGGTAATCTGGCCTTTCGAGCTTTCAAAGTAGATACATTCTGGGGATGTATCGGAAGAAGAGGGGGCACCCTGCTGGGAAACCTGAGGCTTTGGTACTCGCTGCCTCAGTGGAGGTAATGGTTGAGGATCTGAATGAAAATGTGACAGAATTGGCTGTTCCAGGAAGGAAGGAACTGACTGACTGATGGAGACATGGCTCTCTCCATAGTCACAAAAGCAGATCCTCCCAGAGAAGGAAAGGATCCCAGATCCAAGAGGGTGGACCCTGGAGCCATGGTGCCTCCCCACCCCAAGCAGATCCCTCCCAAGGCAGAAGCCGGAGCTGAGCTGATCCATGCCAAAGCCCCAAGGTGCAGAGATGGCTCTGAAAAACAGTAGTCAACTCCAGCCCCTTGGAACTGACAGGACAGATACGGCTTAGAGAGGTCTCCAGTGCCGACTGAACTGAAGAACTTAGAGCAATCATCAGATCCGGAAGTGAGGATGTCTTTGGATCTGACATAGTCTGTACTGGACAGCTCAGAACCATGGTCTCTGAAGCTTCCAGTGAAGTTAGAGGAATTAAAGGAGGCATAGTTGAAGACTGAATTCCCTGACCCATGGGGGTAGGAACTGAGGTGCCCCCATCACACCTTGCGCCCAGAGAATTTTTCTCAGCAAACTCCCCACATCATCTTCAGTAAGACTTCAAGTAGAAACAAATGCAACAACCACCACAGGATAAAGTCCAAAATTTTAATCAATCTATAAAACAATAATTAAAAACAAAGCAAAATGTGGTAAGAGGATAAGCGCTTTCGGGCTAATGCTTATCCTCTGTGGTGGTTGTTGTCTTTGTTTCTACTTGTACTCATTTTGTGTGGGCAATACAACCTTCAGTGATGTCACATTTGCTTTTGTTCAGTAAGACTTCTGAAAGAACAAGTGGACATGACATACAGAGATATGGGTCTTTCAAAGAAAGGAGAAGGAAGCCTGTCTGGAAATGGGTCAATTGTAGGTGAATATCGAGTCCTAGGTATGAAAAAGGTAGTGGAAGGTGAATCTCTAATTTGAGGCATCGGTTCTGAAGAACTCGGCAACAAAACATATCTTTTTTTCTTGATGTATTGGAAGCAAAGACAAGGTCGGATCTGAAGACTGACTGGTAGTACTGTTTGGTTTCAACAACTCTGGAGCCAAAGGCTTGGGCAATTTAGTTCTCAGATCCAAAGGAGAAGACAGAACTGAAACTCTTGCCTTCTTCCAGCTTGGAAGCGATGGAGAAATCGGAGTCTAAGAACTTCTCTTCTTAGCCTTCTCTGAGACCTTAGAGAAGGAAGAACAGGCAGGACTAGAAACATCAGATTTGGCTTTTTGCTTTTCTTTAGGTAAAGAAGTTCCAGATATGGCCTCCCCAAAACAGGAGGGAAGAAGTCCTTTCAGAATCAATTTGTTTTTTTTTCTCTATGACAGCATAATGACTGAAGGAGTGGCAAATGGAGCAGCCCTCCTGAAGAAGGAGGGCCCCCAAACAATAAATGTATAGAGAATGTGAGCCAGAGTAGGGAATTTTGTGACCACATTTCTCACAGTGCCTTTTTCTTTATCTGCCATTGAAGAAGCAACTACACACACACACACACACACACACACACACACACACACACACACACACACACACACACACACACACACACACACACACACACACACACAAACACACACACACACACACGTGCGTGCTCTCCACAACAGGTTTAGCAGAAATAGAAAAACAGTTTTTTATCAACTATGAAATCTTAAAGCTACACAAAGTGTAGAGGAGACAGAAAGAAAGAGATATTAACAATGATATTCAAGAGCTACACAGAAGTGTAGAAGAAATGGAAGGATAGGTTTAGAAAGGGGGATACTAATAATAGTATCAGACAGTACTAACATATGAAAGGGTAAGTTTTTTTAAATAAGAGAATAAGGGAAATTAAGGCTTATGATAGAAGGAAAAAGAAATAAATTACTTATCTGGCTTTAAAGGAAATTGCACCATGTCTAACTCGCAAAGGAGCAAACGAGATCTGGGTTAATTCGGTTATATGCAGTGTGGGTAAGGGATAAGCTCGAGAGTTTTTGTTTCCCACAAGTTAATGTAGTTGCCGAGTCTGTTCTGAGGACCGGAACTGAACCCACAGGTTGAGGACAGAATAAAAATTGACAGCATCAGATCATCCATTATGCATCAGATTATGTGATCTTTCTTTTGGCAGCTGTTTTTATGCATAAAAAGATGGTCTTAAACTGAGTTTGAATTAGTGGGTCAGTTGTAGTGAATATTGAATCCTAGGTATGAAAAAGGTAGTTGTGCAGTGGTGCAGAGGTAGCTTTGTCGCCTCACAGCAAAAGGTTCTCCAGTTTAATTCTCGGCTGGAGTGCCTTCTTTGCGGAGTCTAAATGTCCCCCCTGCATTTGTGAGGGCACCCTCCGGGTGCTCTGGTTTCCTCCCACATTACAAAGACATGCATTTGGAGTGTTTCTCCCTGGGTCTCTGCTTAACACTGGCTTTGTTTCAAGTCAGACTTTCCCGGTAAACAAATGTTAAATAAATAATACAAATAAAATTGGGCACTGCCCTTTCTATTTTGATAACCTCTTTTCTATTTCTTTTTTTTCCTAATTAACTTAGGATAGTTACTAATTTTCAAATGTTTTATTTTAGAAGAAAGTTGATAATTTTTTTTCTGACTTTAACCAACCTATAAACCAAGACTTGTATGCTTCATACCAGGGGTAATCTGTAATCTGAACATTTGGTCTGGACAAGGAGTGGTCAAAATGTTAGATCAGCAAATTTACTTCTTATGATGAAGACTATGACAGGGCCTACAAAAAAAGAAAAGAAAAACAGAGCTAAATTGTCCCAAGCTCCTATATTTTTAGTAGATAATACACAACAACATGACTTTCAATTCAGTTGGCTAAAACTCCCTTACCTGAACAGTTTTTGATTCTCTGCTTAGATGATCAAAAGTTGTTTTGGCTGCTCTCCCATGGCTCCTGTTCTCCCCTGATAGCAGGGAAGGGAACTAAGGAATGCCATATTAGGCCATCACTGATAGAGAGAAGAGCTTCAGAGTGGCTCTAGCAGCCATCAGCATCACATATACTGGCAAAGGGCTTTTGCTTAAGCACTACCCCTTTACCCAGAATGCTGATGTCTCCACAGTAGGCTGGGACAGCCATGAGGTCTGGTCTGCAAGGACATGCCTGCCCTGACCCTTAAGGCAGCCACACCTCCTCAGCCCGTTCCAGCATGCCAATCTTTCTCCAAGTCCTGGCCTCCACTAGGACTTACAGATCAGATCAAAATGCTTCAGTCTCAGTCAGAATGGGCACATCCATCCTCCCTGTCATCTCTGTCAAACATCTGAGCTGCTAATGGAACTCAAGTTGCTTGGGAAATAATTAGAGCTTTATCCCAATACCCCACTGCAGCTGGCTCAGATTTCCAACTATATGCTATAAACCAGTAGCAATAAATGGAAATTTACTCTGTATGAGCCAAACACTAGAAGACTTTAATTAAGAATTTAATAAGGAGGCAACTCTAGAAGACTATCAAGGGTACCATAACTAAAATTAAGACTTTTCAAAGGCTTCCTCAGATGGTACACTCTGAATGCTCTGTGGGCCCTTGTTACCAGATGTGGAATACACAGAGAGAAATGTAATAATAATGTGCAATTCAACTCCACTGTGGGTCACTGTTACCAAATATGTGATAGGCAGGAGGAAAAGTAATAATAATTTATCACTCTACAAAATCTACTAGCAAATTTGGCTCTTCAGTTTTTCTTCAAAGGAAAACTGATAGGACATTTAGATGGCCAATTCTGAACAAATAAATGATGCACAACCATAAGAAACCTTTAACATTACAGATTGAGCCAGAGCTATTAACAGAAATGGATGGACTAAAAAGTACAGTTGTGTACACTTACATAAATGTAGATGTTCGAGTGTATTCACTGTTGCAGTCATCACATTTGGGTTATCCCTGCCAGGGTATCCCTCGGCCAGCCCGAATACCAGAGGCTTAGTATTTCTGCGTCGGTTGCTGTCACTTCAGGACTGATGTCAGGTCATCAGTAGTATAAAGTAAGACAGCCAACACCATTACATCAGTTTTTCTTGACCTAACTGTCAGGATCCCCAAAATGGGAGCCAGGATATGGTGGAAGAACCCCACCAGTAGAAAGTAAATACCAAAAAGTTCCTTGTAAGGAGAAAGAGAGAGAGAGAGAGAGAGAGAAAAAGGGGGATGGAGGGAGGGAAACCAGGACTGCAACAATGAATACACTTGAACATCTACATTTATGTTAAGTGTACACAGCGGTACTATGTTCTTCGTGTTAACTGTTGCAGTCATCACATTTGGGTTGATTCCCAAAGCTGAGAAAAAGGGTGGAGGCAGTCAAGAAGCCTAGGGGCTGGCTAGCATGCCCTGCAAGACTGCAGTGGCAAAGCCTGCCCTGGATTTGGAGAAGATAGGCAGGTGGTAATTCTTGGTGAAGGTGTGAACAGATATCCATGTGGCAGTCTCCAGGATGTCCCTGGTGGGGACTCCTCTGAGGAAAGCTGCAGAGGTGGAGGCTGCTCTGGTAGAGTGAGTCTTGACTCCCTTAGGGGGAGGTTTCCCGTGTTGCTTGTAACAGAAATGGATGCAGTGTGCTATCCATTTGGAAATGGTTTGTTTGGATATGGCTTTGCACTCTGCCCCTGCAGCAAAGCTGATTAGCAATTGATCAGTCTTCCTGAATGATTTAGTTCTGTCTAGATAGAATCTGAGCTGTTTGTGCTCATCTAGAGAGTGCAGGATCCTTTCCACCTTGTTTTGTGGGTTAGGAAAAAAGGTGGGCAAATGAATGGATTGGTTGAGAGCCACACTGGACACCACTTTGGGCATGAAGGATGGGTTAGTCCTGAGGGACACCCTGTCAGCATGGAAGATGATGAAGGGCTCTACAGCCATGAGTGCTTGTAGCTCGGATACTCTTCTGGCTGAAGTGATGGCCAGAAGCAAGGCTGTCTTCCAGGAGAGAAACTTTAACTCTGCTGAAGATGCTGGTAAAAAGGGGGGCATGGTGAGCTTTTCCAACACAAAGTTTAGGTCCCAAGCTGGGGTAGGTACTCTTCTGGGTGGCCTCAAGTTGCTAGCTCCTCTTAGGAACTGTTTGATGAGAGGGTGTGAGAAAAGTGGGTGCTCAGTGTTGAAATGAGCAGAGATGGCAAAGGCATGAATTTTAATAGAGGAAAAGGAGAGACCACTGTGTAGTAGGTCAGATAGGTAATCCAGGATGAGAGGTAGGGAGGGCTGTACCGTATCGGCTCCATTAGCCTGAATCCATGTGCAGAACCTTTTCCATTTGTCAGCATAAGACTTTCTAGTGCTAGGGCATCTAGCCTCACGTGTAACATCTAGACCCTGTTTACTGAGATTGACAGCTTGATCAGTGGTCAGGGAATAAGCCAGGCTGCTAAATTGAGGGTCTACAATTTGGGATGCATGAATTCTCCTTCACTCTGGGTCAGGAGGGTTGGGGTCTGAGGGAGATGACATGGTGGCAGTGGGAACAGGCTGCGCAGCAGTGGGTACCAGTGCTGGCGAGGCCAGTCTGGAGCAATCAGAATTGTCCTTGTTTTTTCCTCCCTTATATTGAGCAGTACTCTGGTAATGAGAGTTAGTGGGGGAAATACATAGACCAAAAGGTTGACCCAGGGGAAGGATAGGGCATCCACTTTCCAGGCCCTGCAGTGAGGATCCCTGGTGCAGAACTTGCTGAGCTGATGGTTGGAGTGGGAAGCAAAGAGGTCAACCTTCGGGGTGCCCCATTTCTGAGTTATTAGGGTGAAGGTTCTTTGGTCTAGCTGCCACTCGTATGGGTCCAGAAGATTTCTGCTTAAGTTGTCTGCCAGAGAGTTTAGAGAGCCGGAATTGGGCTAACAGGTGTAGTTGCATGGCTGAGGCTGTGTGCCAAAGGGTCATGGCAAGCCTGCATACAGGGTAGGAGTGAGTCCCTCCCTGCTTGTTGATATACCGCATCACAGTGGTGTTGTCTGTTTTGATCAGGAGAGCCCCTGGGGAGGGAAGGGGCCTGAAAGCTGTCAATGCGTGCTGGACAGCTAACATCTCTTTTTGGTTGATGTGCAGATGTATTTGCTGTGGGCTCCATTGGCCCTGTATGCACCTGCTGTCCAGGTGTGCACCCCAGGCATAGTCTGATGGAGCTGTGGTGAGGGTCTGGGCTGTGGGGGTGGTGAGAAAGATAGTTCCTTGTTGTGGGAGCATGCTGCTGTCCACCAAAGAAAATTGTTCCTTAGGCAAGGTATCATTGGGATAAGAGTTTCCAGGTCTTGAGAGTGTGACACCAAAGGCTTTTTAGGTACCATTGAAGTTTCCTCATATGCAGTCTGGCATATGGAATGAGTAGAATGCAAGATGCCATGAACCCCAAAGCTTGCAGGATTTTCCTTGTGGATAACTGGGGTCTGGTGGCTAGTTGAGAGAAGTAGGCTGTCAGGTAAGTTTGCTTTTCTGGTGTAAGGAATGCCATCTGGGATGCTGTGTCCAGGCTTGCTCCCAGGAATATAATCCTTTGGGTAGGTACTAATTTGGATTTCTTTTCATTGATAGTGTACCCTAGGTAGGTCGGTAGGGACTTTACAAAGGCCAGGTGCTTGAGCAGCTTTTCCTGATTGTCTGCCTGAATTAGGCAGTTGTCTAAGTATGGGTAAATTTGTATATTTCTTTGTCTGCAAAAGGCAATGTCAGGAGCCAGACATTTTGTGAAAACTCTAGGAGCAGCAGATAAGCCAAAGGGAAGCACAGAGAACTGAAAGTGCAGAGATCCTGCCCTGAAACTTAGATATTTCCTAAACAATTCCCTGATTGGGATGTGGAGGTAGGCCTCTTTTAGGTCTAGGGTGGCTAGCCAAGCATTCTTGAAGAGCATAGCTAGTAGCTGCTGGAGGGTGGGCATTTTGAATTTTGATATCACCGGGAAAGTGTTTAGAATGGATAGATCGAGGATGGGGCGCCAGGTGCCCTCTTTTCTGGGTACCAGGAAAAGTCTGGAGTAGAAACCTTGGCCTATCTGTTCTGCAGGAACGTGCTCTATTACCCTCACAGACAGCAGGGAAAGGACTTGCTTTTTTCACCTCTGCCCACTGGTTTGGAGGAAGATCTGGGAACCCTTTTGGGGTTGGAAAAGTGTGGAAAAATATTTGTATCCCTGGGACACTATGTTAAGGACCCAGCGGTCATTGGTAATGGTGGACCAGGTGCTTGCATGGAAGGAGAGTTTTCCTCCTAGGGGCAAGTGCAGGTGGGCAGAGGGAGGGGGTGGAGGTGGAGAGTCATTGTGAGTTATTACCATGAGGGGGTGGCTTTGCACTCCCTGGGTTTGAAGTGTAAGAGCTCCATTGCTTTGATCCCTGTAGCTGTTGTCTGGGGGGTCTGCTTCCCTGGGGTCTGGGCTGAACTGACCTGGAGGGAGTAGGAAAGGACCAGTGATTGGAGGGGCAATGCCTACTGAACCTGGGTGGCTGGACCTATAGGAAATCCTTAACTGTCTGCATAGATTTAGCTTTTTCTTCCATCTTTTTAAGACCTCCTCTGCCTTGGTGCCAAATAAGTTGTCTTCATGCAAGGGTGCATCCAATAATTTAGATTTGACATGGTCTGGCAAGGGATGTTCCTTAAGCCAAGCATACCTTCTAAGGACAGAACCAGTGACTGCTGCCCTGCAAGAAGCTTCTACAAAACCACAGCGTAAGGTGTGCTTAGTTACTTGACTTGCAGAATGCATTAACTCTTGTAACTCTATTTTCTGCATAAGCAGGAAAGGATGATATTTTTTGTTTGAGGAGCTCCATGGTATGTTGCTGAAATTTTAGCATATGGAACTGACAATTCAGTGCTCTGATAGCAAGAGTAGCAGAGGTGTACACTTTTTACCCCATCTGTCTAGTGCCGGGAATCCCTATCTGAGGGGGTAGGATTCTTAGCAGAAGTTGCTTTAATTCCTTTAGGCCCTTGAGAAATAACCTCAGGGTCAGCAGTAGGATTTTTGAAAAGAAATTTGTGTGAGTCAGGGACTCTGTAATACCTGTCAGGTTTTCTGGGAGCAGGAGGGAGGGTGTCAGGAGTCAAACTAGATTCCATGAAAACATCATCCACAACATCTAGGACAGGGGGAATGGCCAAGGGTCTGTGCTGTGTAAGATCTAAGAATTCTCTGATTCTCTTTTTAGACTGAGGGTAGTCCTGACATTCCCATTGGAAATGCTCCCTTAAAGTATGCAGGGTTTCCCCAAAGGAAAAGTCCTCTGGTGGAGAGGCTGAAAGAATGGATTCCTCTGCATCAGAATCCTCATAAGCAGAGAGGGATTGCATGTCTTCATATTCAGATGCATCAGAGTCATCAGACCCCTGTTCAGATAAAGCTACTGGGGACAGATCTATTTTTCTTTTGGAAGGGGTAGCTTGGCTTCCCCTGATCAGCATTATAAGGTCTTCTGCTATTTTAAGCATTTGATACTGAGGCGAGGAAGCAGGTGTCTGAGATTGGGTCGTCGGTTTCTTGGGCATGGTTCGTACCCTGGGCCTTAGAAACTCGGTAGTTTTTGAAACAATGGTAGACTCGAAATAAGTCATTGGTTTGTGTCAAGAATCGGTAGTGTGAAGTACTTCCTCGGAACCTGGTACCTGCTCAATGGCTCCAGACCTATCCATGGTAGAGACAACCACAGGATCCTTAGTCGAAGAGTTTTGAGGCATACTGGACTCTGAAAGGGTCTTGGTAGAGGCCTGTGAATCCACAGAAGCAGGCATCTGGGGCTGCGAAAGCACCTCACTGAGGACAGGAGAACTGACAATTAGCTTAACGGAAGCGTCATCCATAGGTTTGGACCTGTGCAGTCTGTTTCTGTCTTTATCCTTACATTTTTTCAGAAGATCTGCTGTCAGATGGCTTACAGAAGCCATATCGGAATTCAATGACTGTGAGCGAAAATATCTAGGTACAATAAGGGCCCGTCGGCGTGTATTTCTGGCGTTGAACAAAGCACAAAAGCGACAGTGAGGAACATCGTGGTCTGGGCCTAAGCAAGTGAAACAGTAAGAATGAAAGTCTTGGTGTGGTATTTGCTTTCCACAGGTGAGACAATTGTTAACTTTTTCTGACATCGGTTAGAGAAAGAAAAAAATATCCCCAACGGGATAGTTTGCTTTAGAAGACTTCAGTTTCAATTCGGAAGATGAAACTCAGGTAGCAGCCGACCGGCACTCGTGCAAACTGCTTCTGTTTGGGCTCCTCGGCAAGAAAGACTGATGTAATGGCATCGGCTGCCTTACTTTATACTACTGATGACCTGACGTCAGTCCTGAAGTGACAGCAACTGACGGAGAAATACTAAGCCTCTGGTATTTGGGCCGGCTGAGGGCTACCCTGGCAGGGATAATCCAAATGTGATGACTGCAACAGTGAAATACAAAGAACATCCCTGAATTCCAGGAAAAGGCATCCAGAATCACTAGGGCACCAAGCAGTGATATTTTTGATACTATTAGTAGCCTATGGTTTAACAATGTTTGAATACATACTCTGATAACAAGCTTTGTTATAACTACAATTATAACAATGCAGCACCACCAAGATAAGTTACGGTGATTTGCACAGATTTTTAGATATGACCTATATCAGTAACCAATGGGTTTTGCAATGAGTTTTATTCTTTACACTCAATGTGTTACCAAAGATTGCAATATATGTACAAAGAGTCATGCAGCTTGTACTAAGAAATGCTTGCAGTATATGAACAAAGTATTAAAACTAGGTTCACTGGAAAGTATTAGCTTACCTGCCCTAGTGGGCCAATTTAAGCCTAGCCAGTTTCCAGCTGGTACTTGAATTAGCTTTTCCCATATGGTGTTACATTGTCCTTACCCATCCCATGGTCAATAGTTATATATTACCTATAGTGAGGAAAAACTGGGGTTCATACCGTGGATAATTTGAGAGGACCTATACATGGGATAAAATGTTTAGGAGCTGCCTCTGTCCATTATGTGCAACATATCCTACATTTTCTCTTTTGCTGTACAGAAAAAAGAAGCAAATATAAAAGAGGACTGGAAATAATAAAACATCAAACATTCATTGAGAAAAATAAGTAATAATTAGGCAGAGAACAAGTGGATGTGCATGGGGCAGTCCTGGAGTAAATTTTGTCTTTCACATCCACAGATCCAAGTGGTGTTTGAATATGGAGAGGAGTGACCTTTGTTTTATGTGGATGGGGAGTCTATTCCAGAGCAGCTGTATCCTTGGCAAGATATACCTGTCCCTCTAAACAGGTATTTAAGCCCAATTTGGATGACTGGATGGATAACTGGAAATTCACTCTGGGGTTCCATCTGTGTCTCTCTTGGACAGGGACAATTAGGTGCTGATTTTAGTGTCTGCTTGAACCAGACACCCTTGGGAACACAGGCTGAACTTGGCTAGGCTTGTAAGGGCCCTCCTATGATCCTAAACCATTCTGTTGATACTGTCCCTAGCCTTGACTTGCTGATGTGCAATAAATCCATTAATACTGGGTTGGAGGGTGCCTTGTATGTCAGACACAGGTCACCTTTTAACAGCCTATAGGATACAAAGTACAGTGACAGAGCTTTGAGACAGTCCATGCTGAACATACTGCTCAGGCCTTATATCTTTTAGTAATGTATCTCTATGGGCATTCCATTTGTTGCAAGTGTTTGGACAGATACATGCCAAAAGGGACATTATATTCAATGATTCACCTAATGAGTGCTGAGTAAAGGGGACGATGACATTCTTAGATCTAAACACAATCCTTTTGTTTTTATAAGCTATGCAATGTAGAAGGATTTCCTTATGACAAAGGACACGTTAGTCAAAAGTTAAGTTACTGTCCACATAGGTTTTCAAATCCTGAACTGGGTCAATTCTTATTTACGTACTGCCAGTGTGGTAGTTCCCCAATGTAGATGACTTCCCAAAGGATACAATAATGCATTTTTTGACATTTAGTTTCAGTCCATGACTTTGGCACCATTTATTTATTTTGGACAAACCTGTCTGCAGGATGGCTAAGTCATTTGGGGATTCAATAACTGCTCCTAGCTTGCATTCATCTGCAGACTTAGCCAGAGCCCTTTGGTATTGGCTTTTACTTCAGAGAAGTAGATGCCAAGCAGGAGAGGTCTCAGCACAAAACCCTGGGAAAACTCCACTTGTGACTGATCTATTTGTGAAGGTAACTTTTCTTATTTTGACTTCCTGTGTCATTCCTGTGAGCCAGCTAGCAATCTGTTTGGTGACATAGTGATTTATTCCCAGTTTACTTAGGTTTTCTACTATCCCACAATGGGGGACTGTGTTAAAAGCTTTACCCAGATCGAAGTATGGAGTGTGTAGTGTGCATCATTTTACTATCTTCCATTGCTTTGGTGACCTTTTCAAAAACTATCCACCAAGATAAGTAAGCATGACCTGCCATTTATGAATCCATACTGAGGAAAGTCCAATGTCTGGAGGTTCTCTTTGTCCTTATTGATTAGTTTCATGATAAGTCCTTCCATGGATTTACATATGCGGCTAGGCAGACTTATGGTTCTGTGATTGTCTGGGTCTGTGGAAGGTCCTCCCTTGCGCAGGGGAATGACTGTAGCCGTTCTCCATTTGCTGGGTACAAAACCTGTATGGAGGTGGAGAGTGAGCAGTGTTGTTAGGAGGGTGACTACATCTTGCTTCATGCTACTTAAGATGCATCTAGGGATATTGTTAGGACTCACTGATGCAGTACTTTTAGCTTTTGCTAGTGCTTTTTGGATTTTAATTTGTCTAACAGTTGGAGGCAAGCCAGTTTCAAGCATATCTTGAGGTGTATCTTGACGTGTCACGTATCCTACGTTTTCGCTCCTGCTGTATGGACAAAAATCACTAAACTTTGTTTTTAAAAAGTATATATATATATATATATATATATATATATATATATATATATATATATATGTACATCTTCTAACTAATCTAATAATCTTATATTAACATATGTAAATTATTGCTGTAAAATATATTAATTACAAGTGTGCTGCAAAGTTATCAAACATATGTTTATGTCTGAACCTGATATGGTCCTGGCCATGACTGCAAATAGTCCAAGGACCAGTTGAGCTACCTGATTAATAAAGTTAACTAACTAACTAAATAAATAAATACATACATACCTACCAGAAAATATTTTTATAATAACATTTAGGCAGTTATGCTATGGTGTTTGTACTGGCACCGGCAGGCAGGACCACTGGTGTCTCAGGAAATCCAGAAACGTGTTTATTTATTAATCAGATAAACCACTAGGCAAAAGCTTATTTCCAAGGCAACCAGGAGTGCTATCTGGTTAAGCAAATTGTTTAGAGCCACACAGTTGATCAATGGAGTTTTAAAGGTTAAAACCTAATTACAGGCTGAAGCCTGTCAGTAGTTCTCACTTATTTCTTTAAACCAAACTGCCAGACCTTTCTAGAATGCACTGATGAAGTTTCTATTCCTTAGTGACAGCATTAAAACAAGAAATAGTGTGGTCTTATAAAACGCAGAAGGGACCAAGAGCTACTTGTGACTTTGTGCTTGGTAAAATGCTGGCCACTGTCTGCAGTGAATGTAACGCTGACAGGCACAGCGATGGCTTTTTCCTAATCATCAAACTCCATCTGCAATAATCTAACCAAGCTTGGCAAAGACAGCTGAAGAATCAAAACTAATGTGAATTTTCACCCGGGAATTTCAAAATTAGGGAGGATGACAAGACTGTACACCTCTGTCTTGGTGACTTATTACATTATTAAGAGATTAGCTTGAAAATGCTTCCTACCTGAAAATATAAGCTAGCCAAAGACAGTTTAGAATGTAAACTGAAGTTCAGTTTGTGAACTTCTCTCAGAAATCTAGTTAACAATTTTGACAGTCTGGTGAGCAGTAACCAAATATTCTACATGCCAATACTAAGCACTTCCTTGCAGTATAAAATAATCCCAGAAATAATAAAAAGTCAAATATTCATTGAGAAAAATAAGGAATGCTTAGGGAGAGAACAGGTGGGCAAGAAATTGTTAACTTACTGGACTCTTATTTTTTTTTATCCCTGGGTTTCTACATCTGACTCGCATCATAGTTCTAACTTTGCCGCCATTTAATCTCCCTACGCGTCACAGCCATGATTGGGGGGGGGGTACTTCCTGGCACCCAGAGATGCAGCAGGGACCACAATGAAGGGCTGTAACTGCCTAAAACAATAAGATTGAATGTACAGTTCTCTGAAGACGTCAAAGGTGCACAAGAATGACATTAAAGCAGGCTACACAAGTTATTCAAGCCACTGCATAAAATCAGAACTAAAGTTACTACTTTATCAAATGGTAGTCATCCTGCCCCCACCCCCCATTAGTGGTCTAGACTATGCACATTTTATCTCAAACTCCTGGCCAGATAGTGTCAGCCTTGTCAAGTTACATTGCAGACAAAAAAATCAACCATTTAATCTGTGAGCTGGTTACGTCATTGCATTTTTTCAATGTTCTTTTTGCCCTGTACTTGCCAAGCTGAGAACACGTTAAGGGTTTGACAGCATTGTAAATCAACTGCCGCAGTCATTTCATTATATGCTTTGTGCCATAAATACTGAAAATATTGAATACTGCAAAATTAATGAGGTATTTTGTCTTCCAAAGTGAATGCATTGTCATGATTTTACACAAAATGCAGGGTCATGATTTTATACAAAAAAGAAAAGCTTCAGTACAATAGCAGGACAAATGCAGGCAAAAAAAAAACCCTGTCATACTTAGTATGGGAAAAGATTTGTCTCTGGGTGAGTAATTAGGAATTGTTCAGTTCAAAATGTCATTCTGTACATGCCAGAATTGAAAAACTGCATTCAAAATGAAATCTGAAAACTTTTTATGCAGGGCAAAGCCAACCCCCCAACCCCACCCCGCATGCAGGACTTCAAATCCTATTTATCACATAAGAGGAACTGTAATTGCTGCACTTTGGGAAATGGAGATTCCGCCAAAAAAGAAGTGACCTGATTCAGAAGTTCATCATTTACATTAATACTTGAATCCTACTCGACTCATACAAGATCATTTTAGGTGTGGGTAAGAAATGTTTCTGGTTGAAAATAATGCATTTTAACATGGATATGGTAATGCGAAAAACTGGCTGCATTGTTGACTTGGAAGCAAAACAATGAACAAATGCCAGAAGTATGAGGCAGTGTTTGCTGAAGTAAATTTGGTGTCACAACATTTAAGATTTCTCAGTAGTTTTATGTTTAATATATGCATATAATAAATGCAGGCAGCAGAAGTAAATTCAATAATTATGAATGGTAATTTTGCAAAGCAAGTGCAAAAATCACTCTTTAGGGTAAAATAATAGCAGCAACAACAATCTAGGTGCTCTGAGGAAATTCCTACTTTGCAATTTTATGGACAACACTACTGAAAAGTAACAGTCGTGAGATGGTGCTCACATAAGCAAACACAGTAGTGGTTTTAAGAGTTTTTAATGTCAAAATTATGACATAATATTTTAAGACTTTCCCCGGGATTCATGAAGCTCGGCACAAGGATGGTTTTAGCCTTGTGCCGAGCATCCCCATTACAGATGGTGCAGCAGCGCCTTATGAATATTTATGAGGGCGCGCTGCCGCATCCTCGACGTGCACAGGAAACGTGTGTGAGTGTAGGGGGTGTGTTTAAGTGCTCTACAAAGGCGTAAACATGCCCCCACAGTTGCACAACCTACTATGCTTACTATTAGAGCCCACCTCTAATAGTAAGCAATTAATTCAGTGTCCGTGGATACTGAAATGTATGCTAAGCATACAAGAGTGTCCACGAACACTGAAATAAAATCAAAGTAGTAAACAGACAAGCACGTAGTGGAATGCTGAGCCCCATCCCTAGAACTTTCACAATTAGATTCCCTGTGTCCCTATTTTACATTTGTATCGCTTCAGTATCGAAAGTGTAAGCAAAGCGCAGAGTATTTGCGTGTCGCTGCCCCCTGCTTAGCGTAGCTTACACATCAAAATCATTCAAATAGAGAAGAACATGCAGAATCAATGTTAACGTCTATAGTGTAGTGGTCAGGGCATCTGCCTAATGAACAGGCATTCACAGTTCGAATCTAACTATAGCACATATCATTTTCCATGTGGAATGTCGTTTTGCTATATAATCTACATAATAACATGTAAATGTGAACTGGAGTACCGCATGAAATGTTTAACTAATGCCATTCAATCAAAGTGGTAGTGTTAAAATGAATAAGCACTAGTAAGTAGGTGTAAGCACAAATAAGTGGTAGTACACATATATAAGTACCAGTCAGCAAATCTAAGTGCACTTGCACAGGTGTAAGCAGTGCCCAGCATAGGAAATGTATATAAGTATGTAGATGTATGTGCATGTGTATGTAGATATATATATATATATATATATATATATATATATATATATATATATATATATATATATATATATATATGAAGAATGAACGTCATAACAATAAAGCATACAAAAGGAATGTGAAGGGAATCAACAGCAACTCCAGTATTATTTAGTGTTGTCAGCGTATGTCATATCAAGCTGGGCAGGAGTGAGCAAAGCACTGCTGCTCACACACACACACACACACACACACACACACACACACACACACACACACACACACACACACACAGGATACTACCAGTGGGAGTAACATTGTCAATCTGCAAAGTCTACTTTACAAACAATCACAGGGTAGTCCCTGGTGGGACTACCCAAAAACTGCTAGGATGATTGGACCTCCAACCATTACACAAGCAAGGGCAGGTATGTTCAAGGACTAAATAGTGGGAGAGCCTGATAATACATGGGTTGGGACAACATATGTGTAGGGCCCCTAACACTGGGGAGAGGGCAATGTGTGGAGGTGTGTCATGACTACGATAGCAACTGGAAAATGGATGGTTTGTGTGTATGTTGAACTTGGGTGGGGTGGAGGAACTATGGGTATAAAATTATGGATCCAGGCGTGTCAGGGTTGGATGGCCTGGTTTTAATTGGACCGCCTCATGGAGGTCAGCGAGTTCGTTATAAGTATATATGCATACACACATGCATCTATCTATATGTCAACAATTTCTATAGCTTCTCTCTAAGCTCTCACTTCCTACAGCTACCCTCACACAGCCCAACCCTGTAAATATTGTAAATAGCATTCTACTGTTGATGTGTGTATGTAAAGCCTAGTAAGTAGGTGGCCTAATGGTTAAGGTGTTTGCCTTACAAAGACAAGGTGCAGGGTTTGAGTCTCACAAGGGATAATTGGCTACGCTTAAAATGGCTCGCAAGGGCAGTTAGCTTAGTACTAATCTATGAACCTATGAACCTATAAAAGGTTTGTATGTAAACTGTCTGCACACCTAACCCATATCTGTTTTCCTCAAATGAAACTGTGTGATCCCTACCTTCAAACTTAATGAATTTGTTAACTATGCATAATATTTAATGCCTTTATGAGTAACTATTCTACATAAGATCTTTAATATTAACTATCATTTGTATCTAAATTGTATAATGCATCTTGGAGCTTTTCTCCCCGGGCCTCCACTGAAAATGGGTCAATTCGGCCTAGTGGACTTCCCCAGTAATCAAACTGCAAATAAATAAAATAAATAAATAAATGTAGAAGTACATTCCCTGTAACACATTCATTCCTTTTGCAGACATAAATAACATGAAAGTGCCCCTACAAGCCTCGACAGTAGATAGAATAATAAGTTGTGCATAAGAGAGAAGTGACGAAACTGCTAAAATGCAGCAGTGTGTACAATGTCTGAAGTCAGTGCTGTTCTCAAAAACTCAAATGTGAGGACTTTCTCAAACATGGAATCATTCCTGTGATCTGCCTGCTACGGCAACACCAATCACTAAACCGGTCCTATTTGTAAAATAATTACGCCGAACACGTACATCATTAGCTCTCATGTGTAATGTGTGTGTTATCAAATAGTCATACTTATTAATTTATTGTAGTGTCATGTTAACGGGAGTAAGGATGTAATGAATTATAGAGTCTAATCTTGAAAGAAACACATGTGTGTCCAAGGTGGGACAACCCAAAAATTGCAAATAGTGTCCTATTGGCCACTCATGTCACCAATGTTTGTGGACTAAAAGGTTGGGATGTCTGAGGATACATGGAGTGACTCAACCCATGGGATGGGTCTACAGGAGTAGGGAGTGGCCAATGTGTAGTGTTGTGGATACACCGTGTATCCAACTGGAGAATGGATGACTGCTGTGTTAGTGAAGTGTTGGGGTGGGTGTTTGGGGAACTAGGAGTCATGGGTATATGGGTATATATGCAAATAAAGCAGCACAGCAATAGTGTAGTGGTTAGAGCATCCGCCTAACGAACAGACATTCCCATTCCGAATCCCACTGCAGCACATACCATTTTCCATTGGTAATCTGTATATGAACATATTTCGACATCTGACCACTGTATAATGGTCCCAGAGATGTATTTCTAGGTGGGTGACATATTATGCAGGTTGCATAATAACAATTAAAAGTGAACTGGAGCGAAGTGTCAGTGTCATAATGAATAAGGCACTAGTAAACAGGTTTAAGCATAAATAAGCACCAGTAAGCATGTTTAAGTGCATTTGCATGGGGTATGCATTGCCTTACAGATATATATATATATATATATATATATATATATATATATATATATATATATATATATATATATATATATATATATATATATATATATATATATATATATATATATATATATATATATATATATATATATATATATATATATATATATATATACATACGTATATATACGTATATATATATATATATATATATATTTATACATATTTATATATATATATATATATATATATATATATATGTGTGTGTGTGTGTGTGTGTGTGTCTGTGCGTAGATATACACAGATATACAGCTATGATAGGAAACAGAACACAAGAATGACATATAGTTTAAGAAGAAAACGATGAGTGCACCATGGGCTGCAACGTAGTTTCCAGTAAAATATCACCAAAACTTCGTAAAAAAATCCAATAGTTCACATTTATTATAAAAACAAACAAACAAAAAAACTGCAGTAAAATGAGCGCTTTCGCGTTGCACATCAACGCTTCATCAGACATAAATGCAGTAAAACCACCCCACCCTAAATGCAAAAAACTTCATGACATCACAACTTTAATTAATGTGAACAGCCAAACAATGCAGAGCATTAAAATCCAACTTTAATTAAAAATAAAAATAAAAGGTTGAATTCAGTGCTTGAGAGATCTAGATGTTAAGAAAGGCTTAATGGAGGACCTGTCATTAAGCCCAAACCTGTGGGCTTGTAATTTCAGGATCCATTTGCATTCTCTTTCTTCTGTTTTGTAGCTGAGTGTCAACTATGCCAGAAATTTTATGTTGGCATGACGACCAGGTCGCTACGAGAGCGCGTTAGAGAACACATTTATGCCATCACAAGAGGTAACATCTTGAATGCTCTGGCGAAACACGTAGTGGAACTTGGTAGTACACATAATTTCAAATTTCAGGTTTTAGAATTGGTTGTTAAAAACAGTAGATTGGGTAACATTAAAAACAAAACATTAATTAAAGTTGTGATGTCATGAAGTTTTTTGCATTTAGGGTGGGGTGGTTTTACTGCATTTATGTCTGATGAAGCGTTGATGTGCAACGCGAAAGCGCTCATTTTACTGCAGTTTTTTTGTTTGTTTGTTTTTATAATAAATGTGAACTATTGGATTTTTTTACGAAGTTTTGGTGATATTTTACTGGAAACTATGTTGCAGCCCATGGTGCACTCATCGTTTTCTTCTTAAACTATTGGACTGTTGATGAGAGTGCTTCACCTGGCGGTATTTGTTTTTTTTGCTGACAAGAATGAGATATGTTCACAGGCTATGCCAATGGAAGTGAGGGACCCAAGCAAGAAACATGAAACACGTAGCATGACCTCCCCCCCCAGCCGGACAGAGGAAACATACACACAAACCCGCAAACAATGTAAATAGTCCACTGCTCCCCAGACCACAGGCAGGATACAACCGGGGGGGGTACACAGTGTACACGTGAAATCTAATCCTGGAACACAGACAGGAGCATCCCTTGCGGGACGCCCCAAAAATTGACATATAACCAAAGGAAGGTGATACTCCGACCATTCTGGCCGGGGTGTGTACATACCCGGAATACAAGATGGGAAAGCGTGATGACCCATGGTTCAAGACAATGTATGATATGGGTCCCATGAAGTGGAGAGTGGGCAGCATGTAGTGGTGTGTTCAGACCTGACCAGCACCCAGAGTAAGGATGGGTGCTGTAGAGGAGGTGTGGGTGGGGGAACTATGGGTAGCTAGTTATTGGTCTAGGTATGCAGGTGTTGGCTGATCTGGATCTATATGGACAGCCCTAGGAATGTAAGCAAAAGTGTTCATTGGGCAGAGGCATCGCCCAACGAGCAGCCACACCTGCTATGAGTCCCACTGCAGCAAAGTGTAATCTACATGGCAAGGAACGGAATAACCAGATGTAGATGTATATATGTAGAGGTATGTCTGTGTATATCTACCCATAGCTACATGGAGATATACATCTCCCTCTCCGAAGTACAAATGTATACATACAGAGACAGAATACATATACATACCCACATATAGATATATACATATGCAGACACCCATACACCCATATGTCGTCAGATATATACAGACAGTAATATATAAATATATACATGCATGCATACATATACAGATATATCTGTATATAGTAATGTATATATATATATATATATATATATATATATATATATATATATATTTGTGTGTGTGTGTAAATATACACATGTATATAGCTAGGATATGATGCAGCAGTTACGAATTACATATGTTTACAGGCCATGCATATGGGGGTGAGGGGTCCAATCAACAAACGTGTAACACATAGCATCAACCCCCCCCCCCCAGCTAGACTGGTGAAACATACAGACACACAATAAAAGTAAACACACCACTGCTTCCCAGACCACAAGCAGGATACTACCAGTGGGAGAGACATGCCAGGTCTAACCTTGAAACAAAGACATCAATGTCCCTTGTGGGACACTCCAAAAATTACTGATCATTGGAGTCAGTCCCTGTAATGATTCATCAAACTAAGCTGTAGACGTACACGGACCAGTAGTTTGTGCAAGCCTGATAACCCATGGGTTGACACAACATACGGCATGGATCCCGACACGCAGAGAGTGGGCAGTGTGTAGTGGTGTGTTTAGACTCCATCTGCACCCACAGTAAGGATGAGTGCTGTAGAGGAGGGGCAGGTGGGGGAACTATGGGTATGCAATTATGGGCCTAGGCGTGCAGGTGTTGGCTGGCGCAGTTGTATTAGGACCACCCCAGAGATGTAGGTAATATTCCGAAATGGCAGAGCTTACGCCCATACCTCTCAACACCTAAGAGCAAATCCACTGGACAGGACATAAACCGTTGGGGGAACAAACAGGGACCATACCTCTCATTTTCATACCTGATTTTCAGGGACGCCTCTGATATTGACTTAAATTCTAACTCTGTCCCTCTTAATCCCTCCTAAAACTAGTGACTTTTGGAGGAAAGGTGGTGAATAACACTTAATGAATAATGACAATAATTAAGAATTATAAACTTTTTTTACTTCAGAAAATGTGTATTAATTCATATGCTCTGAGTCTGTCAATGTTTTAAGTTAATAGCACTAATATTTTAAAAGTGTCCCTGATTGTCCCTGATTTTCTTGACTTGTCCCTGATTCAGTTGATATTTGTCCCTAATCATTTGAGAGGTCTGATAGAGACAGAAAGCACATATTCCACTTACAACCTTAGAAAGCTGATAGAATAATAGGTATGCATTAGCACGACTGAAGGATGTGGGGTCCTAAACCCAATTACTTGCTTGTATTTAATGGTGTCAGCTCCCAGGCATTTGCCAGACAGGTGCAGATTGTAAGAGGAACACACCAATAGTATGAAGCAAACTCTGGCCAGGCCGCGGATTCCGTACAGTCGACCGG